>NC_080171.1:45693069-45993069 GCF_950295315.1 Erinaceus europaeus | reverse complement strand
CAAAACACTGACCACAACCTAGTAGGCATGAGGAGACTCATAGATTCCATTTCTTTGAGACAAAATGGAGTAACTAACATATGTTGCTGCTCACATTAACAAAAAAGTCTGAATTTGATGATTAATACTGAAAACACTTAGATTGTGTCAAGCCATTAATTATGAAAGCATTTATTCTCCAGTGGCATATATATATTAGCCATAACATATGCTGCATTAAAAAAAGTAAAATGAAGGATCAGTGAAGGAACTGCAATTTTTCTAGAGACTTTATGAAAGCAAACCTGTACTCTATTTGTTTCATTTACTTATCTCCCGTGTGTGTGTATTTGTGCATATGTGTTTGCATACATACATGTAGGGCTTATTTATTTATTTAAACTATCTTAATTTAATGAGAGAGAGAATGAAAGAGAAATAACAGAGAGAAAAAGGGGTGTGTATAGGGGGTGAGGTTGGCGGGAGAACGTCCAGAGCACTGCTCAACTCTGGCTTATGGTGGTACAGGAAATTGAACACTGGGCTTTGGAGCCCCAGCATTAAAGTCTTGTTTTGCATAACCATTAGGCTATATCCAACCCAGATTTATTTATTTATTAATTATAAATTATTAGAGACCAGCTTAGCACTCTGCTCCAGAATATGTGGTTCTGGGAACAGAATCTGGGACCTCATGCATGCATGCAAGTACTGTGCTTTATCATAGAGAGATATCCACAGTCCCTTTACTTATTTTTAGTTTGTGGGTGGCAAGAAAATTTAGGACAAAAAACAAACAAACAAAAAAAAGAACACTTCCAAGCATTCTACTACAAAACAAGACATATATTTCAGCTAGTACAATTTTGATATTTGATGTCAAAATTTCAAGGAAAAAAATAAGTCTATAGAATTGAGGTATCAGTTCAAATCTCAAAGACAGCATATTCATCAGAAAACCTGAGTAAGGAATAACATTTTGCCTATGGGATGAATCTTTGCTTGCTTACTTTTAGGGTTGATGCACTGTTTGTATATTTCTAAATATCAACACTTATTATACTTAATATATGATTTATTTTAGCTGAGAACATCAATCTATAAATATCATTTATAGAAAAATATTATATACAGACAAAATTGAGGAAATAGAAAAGACTTCTGGCATATACTAACTTACAAACAGAAGTATGTGTCTGGACTTCTCCAATGATTCCTTGGCCAAGGAATCATAGAACATTTTTAAGATGTATACAGAAATACATCTCAATTGGTGATGACTCCTTTTGTTATGAGATCTAGTTATATAGTGTATTTACATAGTGAAGAATTATGTTAAAACTTAGGAGAGAAAGTTGTTGCTGTTCTAAATATATTAATATATTTTGTGATTACTAGTGGTCAAACAATGAAGTTACTGACCTATTTTGGTAGACTTTAAGTTTTTTTCCTTCTCACTCACTAATTGCGTCTGGTAAAACTGGCACAGATACTGCTAGGCTGGAAGGCATTGCTGTTATACAGCCAATCAGGTATACACACAGCCAATGAGAGTTCTCCTTTCACAGTCTACAGCCCTGAGGTGGTTCCAAGCAGCTGGTGCCCTATCTGTGCCATGTGTCATGTGGGTGGGCACACAGAGATTCCTGCAGTAAGCAGGGCTTCCCTGCAGCTTTCTTATTTCTTTTCAAAATACCTCCTTCTCTGTGAGAAAGTGCTGCTAAATGTCCATGACTGCAAAGCTATAGAGAATTGAGGAAACAGAAAAATTGCCCTTAGTTCCTGGGACCCTGAACTTTGAGTAATGTTAATGTGAATTATGTGAGCATAAAGGAAATGCAAGGGCAGCAGGATTGCATACTCAGTGGTTTTCAAAGAGCAGCCTGAAATGCAAGACACATTGCAAGTTAGCTGAGCAGTATCAGAGGCTATTTCAGGGCTGAATACATTAAACATGTATCTCTTCACTTATACCAGCTGTCTCCAAAGTAGTTCTACTTCCATGAACTGACAATTTTTTTTCTGTTTAAAATAGTTCTCTTTAACTCAAAAATAAGTCTTGAACTATGATACACATTTATTCTTACTGGATTACAGTTCCATGAAAAAGTATATTTTCCGCATATTAATGATCTTTTCTTCCAAAAGAGAAAGACAGAATATTGTAGTAGAACACAAGAGAATTGGAACCATAGTACCTTTCATTAGTAATGTATATTTTGGTAAAAGTGCATATTTTCTTACTCAATATCCTCATCTTTAAGCACAAAAAAACCAAATAATTTATAAAATTAAGGCCTTAAAATTAAAAAGTATTTTGTAATTGATAAAATATCTATCATCATTATCTCAGTCATTATTCTTTCCAAAAAACTCACAGAAATAGGACAGGCATAATTAAAAACACTCCTTCACTGAAAGACACAATGTTATGTAGCTTGTATGTTCACTATAATATATATTTACATGTAAAATATGTACAAAAGAATTGAGTTGTAAGTTTTACTTTCTGTAAGATTTTTCAGTTATTTCTTTATATAAAGCAAACTCGTAATTCAAGATTTCGTGGATAATGGCAAATGTTAAAAAGGAAAAAGGGAAATCAGCATCCCGCTTTATAATATTCTATGAAAAGGGTGTTTTCCAAGTATATAATATTTAAAGGAATTCACTACTACCAAATGATTTTACAAACAGTACTAAAGGGACTTCTATAAAAGGAAAATAGTAAATGAGTTCACTAATTTTTGTCCTGTAAGGGAAAAAAAAAGCCAGGGGAATAAAAGTCAAATAAAAACAACTTATAGACAGGGAGTACAATACTTAGGTCACCAAAGGGGATAAAGGAGTGGGTTGAAAAAGGATGAAGGGGTTTCTAACATACTTCAGTATAATGGATTTGGTTCTGTGGTGGCTGTGGTATGATAACATTTTAAAGAGTTACATAATTGTATTTATTAAACCTATATAATCTTACACATTAACTTTACCTAAACAAATAAATAGTCCCTTTATTTGAATTGTTTAGATTTTACCTCCCATCAGAGTACTGAGCTATAATGACAAATAAGAATAGTTTATATATTATGTTACACAATATGATTTTCAGTCATACACATGCATTGTAAAATGTTTGACACGTTAAGCTAATATATCAACAAAACCAGTCTCTTTTTCTTTTTGTGAGTAGAACACACCACTTAATAATTATTAAACTGTAGGTGTGTAATACTGCATAGTAAGTCCTCACTTAATGTTGATGATTCTTGGAAATGTGTGGCTTTAAGTGAAGTGATGTGTAACACAACCAACTATACCACAGGCTAATTGATAGAAACAGGATTTAAGATCCTTTGGTATATTTCTAAACATAGACTATATCAACAAACTTCTAAATAGATTCTCCCAAACAATTCTGATGTTAAAAAAATTGCTTTTATTTACTTTTCCAACCTGCTCACTCTAGTCCAAGGATACAGGTGGTTCGGGTCTAACAACTCCATTTTCATAACAGGGGTTTCTGTATCTCTCTCAAACACATGCTCAATCAGACTGGGATAACTGAGATATGTTAATGAACTAATGTGCATGTCTTTGGGATATGATAATAAACTGTATTATCAGCAGAAAATCAATATGAACATGTGAAAACCATGCAAACTCTACACAGATAGTAGCCCTGATCAAGGATATTTTTTATTTTTCATTATTTTCATAATGAAATGATGTTGAAAGAAAATATGTCATTCAAGTGCTTACTATATTACTAACGTCACCATAACATGCATTATTGTAAATCTGAAGAACGTATCATGATGCAAAACAGAAAATCTGTACCATTTAACTAATATATTCTAACCTTCCATCCTCTCTTCCCAACTTTAGTACCCACATTCTATTTACTATTTTATGAATTTTTAAGATAATTTATTTATCTATTTACATAATGGGATAATTAAGAAGAGAATCAGAACATCACTAAGACATATGTGCTGCTGGGGATTGCACTCAGGACTTCACAGGCACAGGTCACAGATACAGGTCTTACTATGACTGAGCCACTTCCACAATCACAATGAGTCTAGCTATGTAAGCTTCCATATGTAAGTGAGATGATGCAATATTGTTGTTTTGATGCATGGCCTACTTATCTTAGAAAAATATCCTCCAGATTCATTAATGTTGTTATAAGTGACAAAGTTCCTTCTTTTTTTTTTTAAAGTTGAGCAATATTCTCTGTGTGTATATACAATATAATGCATAAAACATGCATATATAGATGTTCTATATACATGTATAAATATAATGCCACAATAAAAATGTGAATAGAGATATATCTCTAAGAAAGTAATTTCATTGACGCTCCAGTGGTGCAATTGGGTTAGCGTGCAGTACTTATACAGAAAGTAATTTCATAATATTTGGCTATATACTCAAATAGGATTGCTAGTTCAAAAGTTAACTGGTTTTAATTCTTGAGAAGCTCCCACAATATTTTCCATAATGACTATACCAATTTAAAATTACCACCAACAGTACATAAAAGTTTCTTCTCATCTTCCTAACATTTTTATCTTTGATTATTGATAATTCATTGTAACAGGTATGTTATGATACCTTATTGTGGTTTTCACTTATATTTTCCTAATAACTAGCAGTTTTGAATTTTTTTTCACATGTCAATTGTATATCTAATTTATTTTAAAAAATGACAATTCCAGTCCTTTGTATTTTTTTAATAAACTAAATAACAAATGCTAAGATTAGTAAATGTTTAGTGTTAGGTTAAATTTGAAACAAAAATAATGTTAATTCCTCAGCAACTTCAGTATCCTACCTAAGTCATCCAAGAGGGTATAGGATAGTGGTATAGGTTCTACAAAAAAGTATGCATATTTGATTCTTCATTCAAATATACTTGCATGATAATATTAGTTTTTATTTTCCTCCTTTCCCCTCTTCATCTACTTGGCTTTTTATGTGTACTTTCTTATCTTTCTCCTATTATAGAAAAATTCTTATGAATTATGTACCTTAATTTTCCATCCTCCTGATATACTACTAATGTATTAAGTAGTAAATAATACATGAATAGCATAAATAAGATCCTGACTGTTCAGTGTTAGTCAAATGCCAATGGATATGCTAATTGCATATCCTCTTTGAAAATGTGACATATTTGTGTCACAGTTCTTTTTAAGTACATTAAATTCCCGATTGCCCTGCTTTTTATCAGGTCAGAAAAACTCCAAATGATGTTATTGTTAAAGTTAAGGAGACTCCAAATGTGATATATCCATAAAATATATCTATAAATAAATCTTTGAGGGAGCCAGGCGGTGGTGCACCTGGTTAAGCTCACATAGTACGAAATGCAAAAAGATCATGGTTCCAGCCCCCACTCCTCACCTGTAGGGGGAAAGCTTCACAAGCAGTGAAGAAGGTCTTCCTTCAGGTGTCTATCCTTCTCTCTCCCTCTCCATTACCTCCTCCTCTCTCAGTTTCTCACTGTCCTATCCAGTAAAGTGAAAAAATAGTAATAATAATGGTTGCCAGGAGCAGTGGATTCACAGTGCTGGCACTGAGCCCCAGCAATAACGCTGGAGAAAAAAAAAAAAGAAATCTTTGATATACAATTTATACATGGCATAGCAATTGTAGTTCATCATTGCCTCTTGCTAGCTGAGTTTTTCCAGCAGCATATATAAAGATAAGGTTTGGTATATAAAATATTTATTAGAAATCAGGATCTCTAAGCTGAAATTGTGTTGTAGAGTGACACTTCAAGAAGTTCTGAAATACAACAGTTTATCAGACTGACTTGTGTTGGTCTGAAACATATAGATAGCTACATGAGTCACTGGATAAATATTACACTCAGGTATGCCATTGGGCGAGGCATCTCAATATGATAAAAGTAAACTATGAAGGAGGTATTAGCTGGAGGTTACTTGTTGATAGTTCATCAGCTACTATCTTCCTAAAAGCAAATTTCTGTGCCTGTCATGCTGCATATAAATAATTCAATAAATATTTATTAGGTATGTGGATAATGTCATTAGCTGTGCCAGATATATGGATAGCAAAGTTACTAGCTCCCTGGCACCACTACATGCCACTGATTGGTATGCTCTGGCCTGTCTTCTCTCTTCTCTCTCTCTCTCTCTCTCTCTCTCACACACACACACACACACACACACAAATATAAATTTATTTTAAAGATCACACAGGGAATAAGAAAACATATATGGAAATCAAAAGTACTAAAAAAATAATGTGGTACTTTGATACATAAACTAATACTTATTACAAAACCTAGGTTAATCAATGAAAAAATGAATCTTTAAACTTTGAGAGTATCAAGAATAATCATTTTATTCAGGTAAAAAAACACTTGAAGTTTCCTTCAAATAGACTATTTGAAATAAAACGTGAAATAGTTATAATGTGGAAAAAAATCAGAAATTCAGAGAATGCATTATCGTAAGTGAGCAGAAAAGAATCTGATCTATTTGAGGAAATCTTTCAGCATAATTGGTGCATAATATGAAAAAAAGTAGACAGGGTTTGGATAATAAAAGAATATGCATGACATGCAAAGGCATGTAGCCTGTAGGCAATACAGAGTCAATGAAAAAAATTATTACGAGAGTAAAATGTACAGAGTTATATTTTGGGATATTTATTTTGGTAAAAATGCATAGAATGAATTTTAGTAAAATGATCCTAGGTACAAATTACTCTAGTCAGACTAGTTATAAAAAGAGGTGAATTAAAATATGCCTTTTTATTATACAGTAAATATCATGTTTAAAAATTACTTTTATAGCAGGCAAGATAGCTCACAAGAGAAAGTGCCTGCTTTAGCATGCATACTAGCTAGGTTAAAGACTGGCCACCACCATGGTAAAGGCTCTAGCACATTGTGGCAAGTTTCAATGCTATGGTATCTTCACCTTCTTCCCTTTGTCTCTGTATGAGTTCACAGATGTAAAGCCCAAGCAAGGACAAAAGAAAAGATAAAGAAGAATATAATATGGGATCAAATCTGTACTTATCCCCCTGCCCTCAGTACTGTCATGGACATTGCTATAGATGCCAACCAGAGTTAGCTAGCAGCATCAAAACTCCAAATTCTCCTTCAAGAATATGCTATAATTGTGGTCTGGGAGGTGGCACAGTGGTTAAGGCACTAGACTCTCAAGCATGAGGTCCTGAGTTCAATCCCTGGCAGCACATCTACTAGAGTGATGTCTGGTTCTTTCTCTCTCTCCTATCTTTCTCATTAATAAATAAATAAAATCTTTCAAAAAAAGAAAATGCTATAATGCAAGCAGTTCACTGACATTTCAGTGAAATATTGGTTGGTTGCTCTTGCTAAAGTACTTTCAAGTTCAACATGTGCTTCATTACTACGGCACTTAGAATGACTTATCATAATCATTTATTTATGTATTTAAATCTTATTCTGTATAATGATTTGCTCAAGAATAGTAAGCATTTGATATCCATCTCTATACCCAGCACACATTAAAAAGATAAATTATCAGTTGCTATTTAAAAGGTTAGATTACTTATAAAATAATCATTTCATTTCTCTTTAACATTAATTCTTAATTTGATTGACCTCAAACTACTTAAACTTTACATCCCAAAGCTCTTTATGGGTTGTCTATATAAATTATCTTTAGAGACTGCCAAATTCAGTTATAGTCTACAATCAATTTTTATGCATTCAACAAATGAAATATGCTTTTCCTTTTATAATAAAAAAATCTAACAGAAAATTGTTTCTAAAGTATGTAATACAAATCTAAATATATGTCTTTCCCCCAATAACTTTAAACTCTTTGACTACTTAAGATCACCAGTAGCTCAAAATTTAATTAAAATGGGTTTGACCATCATTCTTTTTAGTTAAAAACAATAGTCTTCTCAATACCTTCAGCAGGTGATTGAAGCAGTAGACACAAACCACTGTTTCTTCTATGAATTTCTGCTTTAGAATCTAAGATAAAAATTTTAAATCTCCTCTTTTTTTTCTTTCTTATTTGCTTCATATGTACTCTGCCTCCTTCATTCACTGTGACAGACTATTATACAGCATTCCAATCCCTTCACTTCTCAAAATACTACTCAAGTCAATGCTAACTTTGAAGCTTTCAAAATTAGTAGAATATAATACTTCTGCACAAACTTTTATCAGAAAATTATACATAATTTATATATTTTTCCCTACAGGGTTATTGCAGGGTCTAAGTGCCTGCACTATAAATCCACTGCTCTTAGAGGCTATTTTTTTCCTTTTGTTGCCCTTGTTGTTTATCATTGTTATTATTGTTGTTGTTATTGTTGTCATTATTGTTGGATAGGACAGAGAGAAATGGAGAGAGGAGGGGAAGACACGGGGAGGAAGAAAGATAAATACCTGCAGACCTGTTTCACTGCTTGTGAAGGAACCCTCTCCACCCCCCTTGCTGGTGGGGAGCCAGGGGCTCGAATCAGGATCCTTCCACTGGTCCTTCCACTTTGTGCCTCCTGTGTAGTGGTTTAAGCATTTCTGACACTGTTATTAAAACTGGTCACCTTTTCTACATAGGTTTCTGTCTCCCAAAACATTATGTGGCCATGCTGCCCCTCCTTTTAATATTCTTTAGTTTCTATCTAAATACTTAGCCTAAATCACCCAAACTCTAGCTTCTGATCTTTTTTTTTTTTTTTTCAGGAAGGTGGCCTACAACTTTTTCACAAACATATATGAAAAAAAACTAGTAAGGTATTGTAGTTCTCATTCATCTTAGTAGCATGATATTTCTATTGAAACTATTAACTCTTTTCAAAATTGCCAACCAATCTTAGTTCTTTTAGATAAAGCACTGACAGTTCAGTTCACTTCTGAATATAGTTATGGAACAGACTGGAAGATGCTCAATTTACACCATGATCATTTCTTAAAACCACATTGAATTACTATTTACACTTAACCAAAGTAGTCACTGTAGATGAGCAAGCTCAAATCCATACAGATGATCTAAGAATATGCTTAGGTTCTAAGAGTGTGGACTTTTTATGCTTCTCAGACATACTATTATTCCTTAATGCAGTATACTGTGCCACATTATCTAGTCTCCCCCCAAATTATGATATACCTGGGAATACCAAACCAAAATTGACTACCTTTCACATTGTTAGCCATAGATATGGTTTTCAGTCATTAAACTTCTTCTTGATTTAATATTTTCCAATAAGATTTTGTTTGTTTGTTTGTTTTTGCTTGTTTGATTATTTGTTTTTACCAGAGTACTGCTCACCTCTGGTTTATGGTACTGTGGGGGATTAAACATGGTACTTTGGGAGCCTCAGACATGAGAGTCTCTTTGCATAACCATTATGCTATTTACCCCCACTACTTTGAACTAATATTATGTAAAGTTCTAATAATTTTTTTTGTCATTTTATCTGTGCTAGTTCTAGTTTGTTGGAATATTTTTTAAAATTAATTTATTGAGCACATGTCTTATATAACTTGTTTTCTCAGGAATACAGTTTCATATTTCCCCCAAAGTTAAATCAGTCCACCTCACCAGCCACTAAGTTTTCCCATCACATTCAGTGAAGAGTATTGGAAATGAATACTTTTGTTTTTTTCTTTTTTTCTTCATAGAACTTTTCTGGTCTCACATATCCTATAGTCTCTTTCCAGGGACAGGACTGGTTATTGTTATTTCACAATTTTATACTCTGAGAAGTTCTAACCAATATGGCAGTGCCAAATAATTTATAGAGAAATCATTTACTACAAAAAATCACTAGTACTCCAAGTCAAATCAAATAATTCAGTAGAATTATCTCTTTAATTCCAAAGTTTTCTTCAAACTATAATGCCAGAAACACACAATTCAATGATCTGTTGGCTTATTTTCTCTGGTTATAAATTTCACTCATAATAAATTTTATTTTATCCTCAGGATCAAGCATATTTTCTGTGTACTCTGCACAAGTACATTTTAAATGTCATCTCTGTTTATTATTAGTTCTTATATACCTAGACTATCCAAACTGTGTACTTTCTTTTTTATATAATCATTGGAATATTCTTAAACAATTTTTATGTAATCATGCTCTTTAATTAAGTTATGTTAATCTAATTCTAATCACTGAATTTAACTCAAAATACCTTCCAAATTGTACATACACTTCCACTAAGGATAATTTGCACACACAGAAACACATAAATTCATTAATCATAGCTTATTTCTGATTTAATACATCTCATCATAAGGAGTGCTTCAGCTAACTTGTTAAATAGAAAACTTGGTCACTTACCCATTTCTGAAGATCAGTTTGCCCACAGACTTGGAATAAACAAGTGATTTCTTAACTAGATGTTGCATTTCTCTTGACTTATGGTTTTCACTCTGAAAGGGAAGACAACTTCTTTCCCCAAAAAATAAAAGAAAAATCCCTAATGTTAGAACCCTAAGACAGCAGGAACCTCACATCTTCACTATAGAGCCCCTACTTCCCCCAGTCCTGGAACCCTTGGATAGGGCCCACTTTCCCGTATGCATCTCCCAATCCAAACCAAATAATATTGCATCCGCCGATCACAACCTAACCAAAGCAACGATTGCCATCTCAACATGCTTCACCTCAGACTGTATCCAGAGACTTCACGTGTGGAATGACAACCCTTCAGCTTCATTACTCGGGTGAGACCTTTCCTTTAATAGTATACTCTAATTCCATCTCAGGTGGTTCACTTTCTAACAAAGTCCCATAACCTAGATATACACCAGTTTCTGTGAGAGAGAGCTTATGTGCACACGTATCCATAAACTACTGCAAAATATATACCTGAAAGCAGGATTACACTAGAGTTTGCAGTGAGTACCTCCCTAACACTTCCTCTCCACTATTCCAAGCTTGGGATCCATGATTGCTCAACAAATTGTTTGGCTTCATATGTTAACTCTCTTTTCAATCACCAGGTTCCAGATGCCACCAGGATGCTGGCTAGGCTTCCCTGGATTGAAGACCCCACCAATATGTCCTGGAGCTCAGCTTCCCCAGAGACACACCCTACTAGGGAAAGAGAGAGGCAGACTGGGGGTATGGACCGACCAGTCAACGCCCATGTTCAGCGGGGAAGCAATTACAGAAGCCAGACCTTCTACCTTCTGCAACCCTCAACGACCCTGGGTCCATGCTCCCAGAGGGATAGAGAATGGGAAAGCTACCATGGGAGGGGGTGGGTTATGGGGATTGGGTGTTGGGAATTGTGTGGAGTTGTACCCCTCCTACCTTATGCTTTTGTTCACTAATCCTTTCTTAAATAAAAAATTTAAAAATATATATATAACTGAGTCAGAGAAATTGCAGTACAGTGGGCTGGCACCATTTTCAGGTATAGGAATGTAGACATGGGCTAGGCAATTCTGGCACAGGTTGGTGTATTCTCCAAACCAGCAATTGCCTTGTAAAATGGGAGGTGACTCTCTGTAGAGACAGAGAAAATGGAAAATTACCAGATAGGATGGAACTGTGCCATCCACAACATCTGTATTTTTTTGTCAAAAAGATAGATTTACAGATATCTACCACTGAGCATATTGGTTGAAAATGTAGAATTATTTTAAAGTGGGTCAGTGAAATTAGAGAATCCAAACTGGCTATCAATATGGGATTAGATTAGAGAATGCTGCTGTATGTGGATCAGGCTGTTAGGGAGGCAGGATTTCTGGAACAGATGACCAAAGACCTGTGGGATTTCTCACTATTTTCTGTCTGAATGGGACGAAAGTCCAGAGAGTTGGGACTATACCTGGAAGAAGTGAGGACTTTGTTGCTCTGGATTTAGTTTTGGGGGATGCAGGGTGTTTTGACCACAAAAACAAGTCCGCTAGAGGGGTCCTGTACCCATCCCCTATCTTTTCTGTCTTGCCGTGAGTCTTTTATTCCGTGGCCAATTTGCACTCATCTTGAAATTTTACCTCAGTTTCCTCTCAGGAACGGACTGGGTTCTGGGTTCAAGATCTTGACGATAGGTTCACGCAGTGAACATTGAGAAGTTAATGTGCTGCTCAAAGGTGTTAGCCGTATGTATGCTTCTGAGATGTCCACACAACATGAAATTGAAAGCTGAGAGGGTGACAACATCCCACAGAAATGAAAGAAGTCCCTGGAGGTTAGCTCCTGTCCCGCGAAGTCGGAAAGACACCACTTCCTGGACGCACTGCGATATTTCACTATGAGGGAGTGTCCAGCAGCTCCTGGCGCGGTCTGGCTAAGGCTGTGCTGGTGGGCGCGGAGTGGTCCAATCCAAGGCGGAGGACAGCACTGCGGTGAGGCGGAGGCTGCAGGGCACAATCAGTCTGAGTAATTTGCTCATCTAGAGCTGTATCATGTGCCAAACAGGAAGACCACCAGGAGCTAGGATTTCTTCACCTTGGCTGCCAACTCCTCCCAGAGTCCAGCAGACACCTGGCAACCTGGTGCGGGTGAGGTTCCTTGGAACACCTCACAGAGAAATGGCGACGGGGTGTGCAAAGCCAGTGTCTGGGGCAAAAGGCCATGGTCGAGAGCAAAGAGTAAGAGTATAACCTCCTTACACCCTCACACCTCCACTTCCTGTCTGCTTCTGGTTCTTTCAATTCCAGTTGGACTATAGGGACTAGCTGAGAAGCCCACTGTTGGCTCAGGTGCTATGAGGAGACTGAGGATTGCAGAGGCCCCATCAGTCAAGGTGCACACAGCTGGGCTAAGACATTGTAGACTCTTTAGTACCGTGGCAGAAAGTGGCTCGAGCACACAGTGCACGTGTGTTGTGTAAGCCATAAGTACAGGATTGCAAAATAACCTGTTTAAAAGAAAATTGTGAGCACAAGGACCATCGAGACTCTGTTAAGCATCTGTGTACTGCTTGGAGCCAGCACGGCTGCCCAGGTCACCAGGGAAGGAATATGATGTCCTGACCTGACTGACTGCATACTGACACCCATTACTAACAGGTAGGGTCTTTTCCAATCTTTATTTCTCTTTACGGACTTATTAAGAACGATATTAAAGTCTTTGACCGTTCCTCATGTAACACTTGAACAATTCCATATGTAACACGTAGTGGTGGTACAACCAGGATTAGAATGTATGCCTGCATTAATCCAGAGACATACTTTGGACTGTAGTACCTTGTTGTCGTCTACTCATTGTGTCTTAACACTTTCTTGGCAGTCTGCAGGGCACTTGGAACTATGTCACATGATGAGTAAATGCCCTGTTGGATAGGACTTCCTTTGTCTTTCTGGGTTTAATAAATAAACTGACCATGTTCTATACGATGCTCTACTCTCAGAATATGTGGGACAAGGACCACCAAATGTTAGTGTAGTCCATCCCACATTTGTCTTTTTTTATTACTGTTTGGCTCCAGGGTTATCCCTGGGGCTCGGTGCCTGCACTACAAATCCACTGCTCCTGGAGGGGAATGAGGAGGAGAAGACAGAGAGGAGGAGAGAAAGATAGACATCTGCAGACCTGCTTCGCTGCTCTTGAAGAGACCCCCGCCCCCTACAGGTGGGGAGCCGCGGGCTGGAACCGGGATCCTTAAGCTGGTCGGTGCGCTTTGCGCCATGTTCCTTTAACCTGCTGCGCTACTGCCCAGCCCCCACCACATTTGTCTTTTAATTTAGCTGTGTCACCTTGATTTTCTCTTTGTTCACGTTTGAAGAACATAGTAATGTAAATATTATGTTCCAGATTTGTTATGGGTTGTTCTGAAACAAATTCACTACAAGATATTATGTATGGAATTTGCCTTCATATGCTTATTACATGTAATAAGAAATTCATACCTAAAAAGAAAGTACATCATTTAAGTTACTGGTGAACTAATGTAGTTTGGTTCTTGTGAGCATGCCAGTGGATCCGATTTTTACTACATTTTATTTGCACCTAAATATATTTTCATGAAACCTTATGCTCACAAAAGGAGACATAGTTTGGAATATTTAGGACAGGGGAAACATTATTATTGTTCAGGACTTGAAAGTTTCACCATAATAATAAATATCAGAAACATTTTGGCCTACAGTTTTTTTATATTTAATTTATTCCCTTTTGTTGCCCTTGTTGTTTAATTGTTGTAGTTATTATTGTTGTTGTCGTTGTTGGATAGGACAGAGAGAAATGGAGAGAGGGAGGGGAAGACAGAGAGGAGGAGAGAAAAATAGACACCTGCAGACCTGCTTCACCGCCTGTGAAGCGACTCCCCTGCAGGTGGGGAGCCAGGGTTCCAACCGGGATCCTTATGCAGGTCCTTGTGCTTTGTGCCACCTGCGCTTAGCCCGCTGCACTACAGCCCGACTCCCGGCCTACAATTTTTTTCCCTTAGTTCAAATCATGTTCCTTTGATATAATTCATTGATTTAATTTCATTTGATTTACTCTTAATTTTTCTATTTTATTTATTTTTTGATAGAGACAGAAATCAGTAGATGAAAATAAAGACACCTGCAGCATAGTTTCTACATTTGTGAATCTTTCTCCCTGCAGGTGGCGACCAGGGGCTTGAACCAAGATCCTTAGGCATTGTAACATGTTCACACTACCAAATGCACCACTGCCCAGCCCCTAAATTACTCTCCTATGAGGTTGATATCATGCATCTGATATATATGATGCAGAAGTTTCTGAACCAATATCATATTGAAATTAAAAAAACCTATATATATATATGTATATTAATTTAAATCATATTTTGTTTTTTGGAGAGGTGACTCAGCAGGTGGAACAAAATACTTGTATATGTGAAATATTGGATTTCTTCTCTGGCTCTGCATATCCCAGAGCAGAGCTGCTCTAGCCCCTGATCTCGTTCTTTGTCTCTACCTTGTAACAGAAAGAATCACTTAAAGCATATTTAAATTAATGTTTCACTCACTTAATGTATTAGAAAATTTAGCTTTAATTTAGTTTTAGACATTTGCTCATGAGATTCCATTTGTAGCAAAGAACAGAAAATGTGGGATTCCATCCTTGACAAACTTTGAGGTTGGTAAGACACAAAAGGTTTAGCTTAGACCAAAATCTCTGGAAAAATAAGAACTAGATTAGCTATCTTAATCTCTCCAGGAGCAGAAGTAATTTGCAGTTATGCCATTTAAGTGTAAATACTGCAATCATTTGAAAAGAGTTAAATAATAAACAATCTCCCCTTTTGTTTGAAAAGAAAATAGAAAGCTGGTACAAATTTTGGACAAAGGTTTCTCTGAGGATGTTGAATACTAACATCAACAGGGATTTTCAGAGGGCAGAATAGAGACACATATTTACACTGAACCTCCTGAAACCATATTTGAATAAAGATGTAGAAAACATACAGTTAATAAAACAATAGAAGTCTAAAGATTGGGAAATTATAAACCATAGGATGATTACCCTACAATTTCGGAAAAACAAAAAGTGAAGCAGAGGATTATGGTTAGAATAAGCCTCTAAGACTAAGACTGGCTACATAAAAACAGTCTGTCTTGTGTAATACAAGACATAAAAGATCAGCTGAAACCAAGAAGACAAAATTTATTTTAGGGGAAAAAAACAGTCCAACCAATGTTCCCCACCTCTAGGTTATTTCGATATGATTGGTGTTTAAAATTAAAATTGATATCACCTGGCAACAATGAACTACTGTTTGGTTAAAATACCTTATTAACTATTAAATTATTTTTAAAATGCTTTGGCTTGACTAATTTTATATCAGTGCACTTGCTTCTTCCAAGTCATATTATCTTAGAATAACTAGTTGCCATGCAGTATTATTTTGCCTTACAAGTATGAGTAAGAGAATCTTCTATAAAGTTTTTCTCCATAAACTAAAAGTAGAGTGTTCCTATTTAGTTGGGGGTGGGGTGTTTGAGAATGCTATTAGCTATTGCCATTAATTTTTAGGGGGTTTGCAGAACCCTTCTAATGTCCTTCTTCCAGGTCAATTTTTTCATTCATTTTTGCCTATGACAGAGACAGCATAGCACCATATGTTCTTCCGATACCCTGACATTTGAGTTGCGTATTGCTATGTTAACCACCTTATTATATGAGCTATCTGTCAGTCCCATTACCATTAATTTATATGCAAAATTTTTTCATTCTAATACTCCAAAATTAAAATACCATTAATAACAAGTAGAAATGTTCTGTGCGTGTGAATAACGGGGAATCTCTATTTCCCCCTCCCCTCCTCAGATATCACCCCATGTATTTTTTACTTAAGAAGAAAAGTCATGAGGTGGGTTTTCCAGGATACTTCTGTTTATATTTCCTTTCATTAGCTAAAGACTCTATTATCAATCTCATAGTTAATGAACTTTGTTCATCCTTGAAAATAAAGTATAAATATAGTGTTACTGTGGCTTATTGTTTTTAAGACTAACAAATGATCAAGTTTTAAAGAAATTCCTGTATGAAATCTTCAGTCAAAATTTGTGTCAATTTTCTATTTTTATTCAGACAAAATAGGGGACTGTTCCTTACTGAACTCTTTTCAAATGATAACAAAGATAATTACTATAATTAAAAATTATCTCTGCTTTTGCAGAATTAATATGACTTATAATATCGCTCCTTTTTATAAAGATTTGGGTCTGAATGAATGAATCTATCTGTGTCTTATTAACCTCAAATATATTGGAAATATAAATTGTATATATATTAAAATGAATTTATTTAAAAAGTTAATGCTAATTATATATATATATATATATATATATATATATATATATAGTATGGTACTAACGTAGCATCCAATGTTTCAACTTTTCTTGAGTACTTACTAAAGATTTAGGATGTGTCAATTTCAAATGAGACAAGTTAACTTGAGAATTAAATTACATAATGGGCTTTATTTCCTTTGTAAGGTTTTAATTTCTAAATAGCTTCAGGGCTGGGAGCCCGAGTTCAGTACCAGTATCACATCTGATATGCTTGTGCTCTACGATCTCTTCTCTCAACCTCTCATAAAGTCTTTTCATGTTATTTTATTTGTTAATATTCCAGATTTTCCTGGAAGCTATTTATTTATGACATTATTTATTTGAAAAAATGCCTTATAGTATACTATTTTCAAAGCCATATTATATTTTGTAATGGTTCAATGGTAATAGCATTTTAGGTGGAGGTCCGGCTGTAGCTCAGTGGGTTAAGCACACATGGTGCAAAGTGCAAAGACCGGTGTAAGGATCCTGGTTGGAGCCCCTGGCTCACTACCAGCAGGGGGATCGCTTCACAAGTGGTGAAGCAGGTCTACAGGTGTCTTTCTCTCTCCCTCTCTTTCTTCCCTATCTCTCTCCGTTTCTCTCTGTCCTGTCCCAAACAATGACATCGATAGCAATAATAATAATAGCCACAACAACAATAAAACAACAAGGGCAACAAAAGGGGAAAAATAGCCTCCAGGAGCACTGGATTCATGGTGCAGTCAATAACCTTGGAGGCAAATATATAGTACTTTAGGTGAAGACAGAGTAATACCACAAATATTTCCTAATATATATCACCTTAAAGTATCTCTGATAACTAATTTACTCATGTATTCCCTTTTAAAATTTTGTTGAGGTAATACTGGCCATATGCGTTATATCAGGGATTGAAAAATATTTTCCATATCTCAAAGCACTTAGATCTTGTGGGGTATAATGCTTTTTCTGTAGCTTCTCATTCCCCTTCTGCTTCTTCTTTTTAGTGCTCTTCAAAATGTGAGAACTATTATCAGCACACAGCTTATACAACAAAAAGCTGACAGCCTGATACCTTCTGTGGTCTATTACTTCTAATCCCTAATATACATTTTTATAATTTTTTAATTATCTTTATTTTTAATAGAGACAGCCAAAAATTGAGAAGAATGGGGAGATAGGCAGAGACACTTGCAGCCTTGCTTCACCATTTGTGAAGCTTTCCCCCTGCAGGTGAGGATCGGGGGCTAGAACCGGGGTCCTTGTGTGTTGTAACATGTGTGCTCAACCAGGTGCACCACCACTCACCCCCCCCATATACATCTTCATTTTAGAAGGCAAAAGGCACTTTTTTTTAGTTAATTCCCTTTATCTATTTATTTGCATTTTTTGGTTTAACATTGGTTTACAATATTATAGGATTTTAAGAGTATGGTTTTACGCACACACACAAACATACACACACACACACATACACACACGACTCAATAGTCTTACTGATGTTGTCTTTACTTTTCTATAACTTCCTATGATATAGCACCTGGGAAGATTCTGTTACATTAAGTCAGATCATGCCATTTAAATTTCCTGAAAGTCTTCGAAATCCAAGACTCAAGTCCTCAAAAACTCAATAGTCTCACAATCGGAGCTTTCCCTTTCCTGTCTGGTTTAATTTCCTCCTCTTAAGTCACTTTGTTTTCTCACACATATATCCTTTCTGCCTCTTGAATACTCTAGACTCAATTGTGCCATATTACTTTTTCATCTGACTATTCTTTCTGTTTATTAATCTAATTCCCAAGAGAAGCACATCATTCTCTTCCACATCTAATTTAATTTATTTTAAAATGTCACCATCCTGGTGACAAGGTGATGGCTCACTAGGTAGAACACACATGTTTCCATGCATGAAGTCCCAGCTTGATCACCAGGTCACCACTAGTAGCCCCTGCAGAGGGCAAGCTTCACAAAGCAAAGGAATAGTGCTGTGGGGTCTCTACTGTCTCTTTCCTATCTCTGTCTCTCATCATCTATTGGAATGGCTTCCAAGAGTAATGGAGTCTTGCAGGCACAGATCCCAGTGGTAACCCTGATGGCCAAGAAAAAAAACATCATCATCCTAATAAAGCCCTTTTTCCTCCCTCCCTCCCTCCCTCCCTCCCTTCCTTCCTTCCTTCCTTCCTTCCTTCCTTCCTTCCTTCCTACCTTTCTCTCTCTCTCTCTCCCTTTCTTTCTTTCTTTCTTTCTTTCTTTCTTTCTTTCTTTCTTTCTTTCTTTCTTCATTTTTGCCTCTAGGGTTATTGTTGGGGCTCGGTGCCCGCACCACTAATGCACTGCCTCTGGAGGCTATTTTTTCCCCTTTTGTTGCCCTTGTTTTACCATTATTGTGGTTATTATTATTGTTGTTACTGATGTCATTATTGTTGGATAGGACAGAGAGCAATAGAGAGAGATGGGGAAGTCAGAGAGGGGGAGAGAAAGACAAACACCTGCAGACCTGCTTCACCACTCATGAAGTGACCCACCTGCTGGTGGGGAACCGGGGACTCAAACCAGGATCTTTGTTCCAGTCCTTGCGCTTTTATGCCATGTGTGCTTAATACGCTGCACTACTGTCCAACCCCCCCCCCCAATAAAACCTTTATTGGTCATTCAATTGACAATTTAAGTCTCTTTCCACCAGTTAGCAATCTTGATCCAACTTCTGTTTCTACAGTGTATACATTATTTTATTTAAGAAAATGTCATGGACATGTTTATGCTTCATTGTATATAGCATATTTTGACACAATACTAAATAAAGTCAGGGGATAACCATCTGTGCTCTTCACTGATAATTTCCTTGATTATAACTAAAACATGTTGAATAATAGGGCCTGAAATTAAGTATCAAATCAATAAGTCCTCTTGACTGAATGGGTGAATGAGTCACCAGGTTTTTCAAATTGATGAAGTATAAACAGAAAAGAAGAATGAGTAGGAGAGAGTACTGAAAGAAGTATTTGAGGTTTCTTGACCAAACAAATATATGTTTGTTAATAGAATAACTGATAATTGGTTTACAAAATTTACATGGCATTTTATATATTTTTTTAAATTTATTTTTTATTATCTTAATTTATTTATTGGATTGAGACAGTCAGAAATTGAGAGGGAAGGGGGAGATAGAGAGAGAGAGAGAGAAAGACAAAGAGACACCTGCAGCCCTGCTTCACCACTTGCAAAAGCTTTCTGCCTGTAGGTGGGGACCGAAGTCTTGAACCTGGTTCCATGCACATTGGAATGTGCGCTCAACCAGGTGCACCACCACCTGGCCCCTACATAGCATTTTATATAGTCCTTTTTTTATGTGTGTACAAAATCACTGAAAATATATTCTTTTTTTTTGCCATTGGATTTATTTTTTTATTGGGGAATTAATGTTTTACATTCAACAGTAAATACAATAGTTTGTACATGCATAACATTCCCCAGTTTCCCAAATAACAATACAACCCCCAATAGGTCATCTGAATCCTTCTTGGACCTTTATTATCCCAACCCATCCCCTCCCCAGAGTCTTTTACTTTGGTGAGATACTCCAATTCCGTTTCAGGTTCTACTTCTGTTTTCTTTTCTGATCTTGTTTTTCAACTTCTGCCTGAGAGTGAGATCATCCCATATTCATTCTTCTGTTTCTGACTTATTTCACTCAACATGATTTTTTTCAAGGTCCATCCAAGATCGGCTGAAAACGGTGAAGTCACCATTTTTAACAGCTGAGTAGTATTCCATTGTGTATATAGACCACAACTTGCTCAGCCACTCATCTGTTGTTGGACACCTGGGTTGCTTCCAGGTTTTGGCTATTACAAATTGTGCTGCCAAGAACATATGTGTACACAGATCTTTTTGGATGAACATGTTGGGTTCCTTAGGATATATCCCCAGGAGAGGAATTGCAGGATCATAGGGTAGGTCCATTACTAGCCTTCTGAGAGTTCTCCAGACTGTTTTCCACAGAGGTTGGACCAATTGACATCCCCACCAGCAGTGTAGGAGGGTTCCTTTGACCCTACACCCTCTCCAGCATTTGCTGCTGTTACCTTTTCTGATGTATGGCATTCTCATAGGAACAATAGGGCCTGAAATTAAGTATCAAATCAATAAGTCCTCTTGACTGAATGGGTGAATGAGTCACCAGGTTTTTCAAATTGATGAAGTATAAACAGAAAAGTAGAATGGGTAGGACAGAGTACTTCACTCATAGGAGTGAAGTGGTATCTCGTTGTTGTCTTTATTTGCATTTCTCTGACAATCAGAGATTTGGAGCATTTTTTCATGTGTTTCTCAGCCTTTTGGATCTTTTCTGTGGTGAATATTCTGTCCATGTCCCCTCCCCACTTTTAGATGGGGTTATTTGTTGTCTTTCTGTTGAGTTTGGCAAGGTCTTTATATATTTTTGTTATTAGCCTCTTGTCTGATGTATGGCATGTAAAGATCTTCTCCCATTCTGTGAGGGGTCTCTTGGTTTGGGTAGTGGTTTCTTTTGCTGTGAAGAAGCTTTTTAATTTGATGTAGTCCCATAGGTTTATACTTGCTTAGTCTTCTTTGTAATTGGATTCATTTCATTGAAGATGTCTTTAAAATTTATGTGGAAAAGAGTTCTGTCAATATTTTCTTCTAAGTATCTGACAGTTTGTGGTCTAACATCCAAGTCCTTGATCCACTTGGAATTGACTTTTGTATTTGGTGAAATACAGTGGTTTAGTTTCATTCTTCTGCTTGTTTCAACCCATTGTTTCCAACACCATTTGTTGAAGAGACTCTGCTTTCCCCATTTAATAGTCTGAGCCCCTTTGTCAAAGATTAGATGTCCGTAGGTGTGGGGGCTCACTTCTGGGCTCTCAATTCCATTCCACCAGTCAATGTGTCTATTCATGTTCCAGTACCAAGCAGTTTTGATGACAATGGCCCTCTAATACAATTTGGGATCTGGGAGTGTGATGCCTCCAGTTGTTGTTTTTTTTTTTTCTCAAGATTGTTTTGGCAATTCTAGGTCTTTTCTGGTTCCAGATAAACATTTGTAGCATTTTTTCTATTCTCCTAAAAATGTGCTTCGGATCTTGGTGGGGATAGCATTAAATTTGTAGATGGCTCTGAGTAGTATATTCATTTTGATGATGTTAATTTTACCAACCCATGAACATAGAATATCTTTCCACTTCTTTGTGTCTTTTTCAATTTCCTTGAGTAGTGACTCATAATTTTCAGTATACAAGTCTTTCACTTCCTTGGTTAGGTTTATACCTAGGTATTTTCTTGTTTTAGTTGCTATAGTAAAAGGAATTGATTTCTGGATTTCAGTTTCTTCTAGCTTAGTGTTTGCATAGTGGAATGCCACTGACTTTTGAATGTTAGTTTTGTAGCCTGACACCTTACTGTATTGCCTGATGATTTCCAAAATCTTCTTGCTGGATTCCTTAGGTTTTTCTGTGTATACTGTCATGTCATCTGCAAATAGGGAGAGTTTGACTTCTTCTCTTCCAATCTGTATGCCTTTAATTCGTTGCTCCTGCCTGATTGCTATGGCAAGAACTTCCAATACTATGTTGAATAGTAATGGTGATAGTGGGCAGCCCTGTCTAGTACCTGATCTGAGTGGAAATGCTTCCAGTTTTTACCATTGAGTATAATGTTGACTGTAGGTTTGATATATATAGACTCCACTATCGTTCGGAATTTTCCATCTATTCCCATTTTTTGTAGTGTTTTGATCATAAAGGGATGTTGTATTTTGTCAAAGGATTTCTCTTCATCTATTGATATGACTGTTGTTGTCGCCGGGGCTGGCTTCACGGGTGGGTAACAGACGACCAGAAACACATGGCTGAGCTGAGAACGCAGTTTAATCTTTATTCACGAGCGAGCAACGTGCTCCTCCATCTTTCTCCTCCAGTGGCAGTGTGGAACTCAACAAGTACGTAGGGTAGGGGGCGGGGTGAAGGGAGAAGCGCAAAAAGGCAAAGACTAAACCACAATATCTCGGAGGCAGGGGAGTAATACCAAACCAATGTGAAGCATACCAACATATGACCATGTGGTTTTTGGTCTTGCTTTTGTTGATGTGGTGGATCACATTGATTGATTTACGTATATTAAACCAACCTTGCATGCCTGGGATAAACCCCACTTGGTCATGATGAACGATCTTTTTAATATATTCTTGCATGCATATACACCTATTATTTCATTCAATGTGTTACAAAATTCCTTTGAAGTGGGAATAATAAGTGTGAGGACCCACCATTTATAGTAATCTTTGCTTGTTTAATACTAAACCATAATATAGCTCTAAAGCTAGATTAAGTTGTTTCTCCTACTAGAAACCTGTGACTTAAAAAAATTGACAAAACCCATCCAGGCAGTGACTCCATGATGTTAGAAAATGACATTCAAACCTGTCTGGAGTTGAAGTCCCCCTCCCAACTTTAATTACTAGTTTGTCTCACAGTTCGTCTTCAGTTATTACTGTTTTCTGTGTACCTGATCTATATCTTGGTTAGTTTTCAGAGTTTCTCAGATACTTCTTAAAACCATGCCTTTCAGTTTCAATATTACCAAGTAGAATGAGAAAATAAAATAGTTGTTAAGTATCCCTTGTGGTAGAAAATGTTAAAGCAAATTTATATCAGGTCCAGAAATGTTAACCATCTAGCCAATATATCCACCACCTATCAGTCTTTCAGTTGTCTACATACTTACATATCTATTTACCTGCCTATCTACCTACTTATTATATAAGAAGATATTCAGGGCTTTGTCAGTTCATCTACAGGTGAGAAGAGACAAGTTTGAAAATATGTCCTGTCAAGGAAATTGGGAATACAAACATAAGATGATTGAATAGAATAGAATCTAAGAAAGTCAGAGTAATTTCTTTTTAGCTCAAGAAATCATTCTAATTTTATACTTAAAAAATGCAAAAATGTTTTATTCTATGCAAAGTTTAAATGTTATTACTGATGTGTTTTTACTGTATAGGTTCATCAAATATGGTTTCACTGCACTTGTTAGATGGACCACTTATGTAAAATGACTTGGGTAGTTTTTTGTTTGCTTATTTTTGTGTGTGTTTGTTTAGCTTTATCTTTGTTTAGCTCTAGGGATGTACTTAAAGATGAAAATAGAGGTTACATATACACTCACTAGCTAGGGTGTGTGCCTTGCCATGATGTGACCCAGTTTCAAGCCCTACCAGCAAATGGAAGGTTCCATGGCAAGAGGGACAACTTTCATGGTATTGTATCTTTCCTCCCTCTGTTTCTGTTCCTGTCTCTCTGAGTGAAAAGTGACCCAGGAGCAGTGAAATCTCACACTTGTGAGATGTTAGTTCTAAAAAAATAAATAAGAAGTGATAACTACAGAATGAGTACATTTCAAAGTTTATGAAGCCAAAACTACTGTACCAAATGGGGTAATCATGAAATGATACTATAACTACCCTTTCATCTGTTAGCTTCTATTGTATTAGAACTTACTACTCTAAGGAATTACAGAGAAACCTCTGATAAGACTTTGGAGCAGTAGCACTACTGAAGTGTCTTGGGAGTTATTGCCACATTCTTTCCCAGTGTGTAATTGATTTCTGTTATCAATTTGACCCTTAGCAAACCATCTAACCATCATTTAATTTAGCTTTCTCCTATGGACTAACCCCCATGATATCTGTAACTTCATTTCCCAAATGAAATGCTATAAAAAGGAATAAAATGTTTCCAAATGGAATATTGTAAAAATGAATAAAATGTTTCCAAGATATTTGAACTTCAGAGTAAAAGTATGTTGAAATGGGACACAGTGAAGTTCTGATCTCTCTTGTACATTCTTGCACATGTGCTCTATTGTAGTTTGGACCCATTAGGAAGACAATCTAAACATCAATCTGTTTATCTACTACAATCCGTGTTTCAGTTGGCTCATCATATTTTATACACATGGTCACTTGTAAGTCACTATCTTATTATATTTTTTTTCATTTTATGCCTGTGATTATAGTGTATTACAATATTGAAAGATTACAGTGTATTGTTCCATACCACACCCACATCAACTTTTTGTGTCCCTACTCTCCCACCTCCTAAAGATAACCACTATAGTTCTCACAAAGTCCTAGAGACAGTTTGTTTGATTTTTTAAATCTATATGCCACATATGAAGAAAACCATCCAATACTTGTCTTTTATCTTTCTACTTACTTTGCTAAGCAAAATCACCTCCAGTTCCATCCATTTTGTCCCAAAAGACACACTATTATCTTTTTTTTTAATTGCAGATTAGTATTCCATGGAGCTACTTCATAGCTTCTTTAACCAGTCATCTCTCTATGGACTGCTTCCACTTTTTGGCTATTATGAAATACGCAGCTATGAACACAGAGGTGCATATTTCTCTGAATTAGTATTTGCATATCCTTTGTATAAATTCTCAATAGTAATATTTCTAGATTATAAAATGATCCCATTTGTATTTGTTTAAGGACTCTCCATACAGTCTTCTAAAGGAGCTGTGCCAGTTTGCATTCCCACCAGAAGTGTGTCATAGTCCCATTTTCTCCATGTCCTTGCCAACACCTGTCACTTTTTGTTTTGTTCATGTAGGCCATTCTAATCAGCATGAGATGGAATCTCAGTGTAGTTTGTATTCACTATTTTAGTCTATGTTTTTCATTTAAAACCTTAGTCTTTAATGTATCTGTGAGCCAAAGAGCACTAAGGATATATATTACTAGAACCTAGAAGAGTCAGAAAGGACTTGTTCCTAGATCCTTTTAAGATATGATCCTGCCAGCACTATAATTTTGCATTATGTTATATTTCAATGGGGGATTATGTGAAAGAATAGATTTAGTTATTTTATTTTATTAGGGAGTTACAAGATTATAACAATTCCAAACCATACCCACTATCAAAATCTATGTTTCTGTATCTCCCTTCCCAATGAAGAGCACTATACACTGTAATAATTCTCTCAAAGTCTTAAAAAACAGGTCAGCTATTTTTTTATCTCCTTTTCAAGTGCATGTTTTAAATCCTCTATATTCCATATTTGAGTGAAACCATCTGGTAATTGTCTTTCACCTCCTTTCTTACTTCACTAAGCACAATTAACTCAAGTTCCATCCATTTTGTCCTGAATGACACATTTTTAATAGCAAAATAGTAATTCATAGAACACATATTCTGTAATTTCTTTATCCAATTATCTGTTGATGGGCATTTAGGTTGCTTTCATATTTTGGTTATTCTAAATAAGGCAACTATAAACATGGGGTCCATATGTCCTTCTGAATTACTGTCTTCATGGTTTTAGATAAATGCCTAAGGATGGTGTCGGGAGCCATAATGACACTGCACATCACGCCCCTAAGATGGCGCTGGTCACGTGGTGGCTAAACCAGTAAAGTGGTAAACAACTTTGCGGAAGTTGGACGATCCAACTGAACAGACTGCGTGCTGTTTTATGATTGGTAGAAGGCTGCATGATCTATGAATGCTGTATGCTTGCTTAATGCCCATTGGCTGACTATGTAACAGTGAAAGGTACTTAAGGTGGCCATAAGAAGGAAATAAAGGGAATTGAGGAAGAAGACTCTGGTGTCCATGTCGTTGTTGCGGGCCAACAGCGACAGATGGTATTGCTATATCATAAATTATTCCCATTTTCCATAGTGACTGTGCCAGTTTGCATTCTGGCTGAACAGAATAAGAGTTCCCCTTTCTCCATGTCCTCACCAACATTTAGCATTTCCTGTTTTATTGGTTTAGGCTGTTCTCTCTGGTATAAGGTAGAATCTCAAAATGGTTTCAACTTGCATTTCTCTGCTCATAAGTAAATTGGAGCATTTTCTCATGTCTGTGGTCCATGTGTATTTCTTCTTTAGAAAATTTTCTTGGGCTGACAAAATAGCTCACTTGAATAGTGTGCTGCTTGGGCATGTATGTGGCCCATGTTCAAGCCCAGCCCCACAGCATTGAAGGAAGCTTCTTTGCAGTGGTCTACTAGCTCTTCTTTGCCTCTCTGTCTCAATAAGAATAAATAAAGATGGAGTCGGGCAGTAGCACAGCGGGTTAAGTGCACGTCGTGCAAAGCGCAAGGACCAGCATGAGGATCCCTGTTCCAGCCCCCGGCTCCCCACCTGCAGGGGAGTTGCTTCACAGGCGGTGAAGCAGGTCTGCAGGTGTCTATCTTTCTCTCCCCCTCTCTGTCTTCCTCTCCTCTCTCCAATTCTGCCTGTCCTATCCAACAATGACAACATAAACTACAACAACAATAAAAACAACAAGTGCAGCAAAAAGGAAATAAATAAAAATAAATAAAAAACAGAAAAAAATAAAGAAAACTGCCCATTCATATATTTAACCTACTTATTTTAATTTTATTGGAGGATTAATGGTTTACAGTACAGTTGCTGATACCTGGGTATAGTTTGTCTCTTCATTGTAGGTGTCTCTCACCACCAATTTAGGACCAGTTCTGTTATCATACATTTGAACCTCAAAATGCTCACTATCCTCTCCCATTCCTTCTTTGGAGTCCTGTACTTTGGTGTATTACACACCACCAAGTCCAAGTTTTGTTTTGTGTTTCAAAGTTAACCCACTTACCAATTAATTTGATGATAACATTAACTATCCATTGTCTTTTTGAACCCTAAGACAACAGGAACCTCACATCTCCACTATAAAGCCTATATTTCCCCCAGTACTGGAACCTTAGGATAGGGCCCACTTTCCCGCATGCCTCATTTCTGTCCTTCTTAAGTTCAACCTGTAAGTGAGATCATCTAGTTTTTATCTTTCTCTTTTAGGCTTATCTAATTTAACATTAGCCTCCAAGTTCCACCCAAGATGAGGCAAAGGAAATAACTTCATAATTTTTAAGACCTGAATTATATATATATATTTTTCCCTTACCTCAAATTTACTTACTTTCATGATATTATGTATTCACTTTTTTACTTTTATTGATCTGCGTGAGTATATAATAGAAACAAGAGGATAAGTACTCTTTGAAATAGACATATCACATGCAAACTAATTTGATATGGTGATCAAGATTAACATCTTTAGGGAGAAATTATATTTAGACCATTGTCCTGGATATGATATTGTTATTTATTTATTTATGCCAGAAGTCAATAGGAGAGGGAGAGGTAGAAATGGAGAGAGGGAGAGAGAGAGAAAGAAAGAGAAAGAGAGAAGGCATGTGAGAGAGACTTGTAGCACTGCTTCACCACTCATGAAGAATTCCCCCTGCAGGTGAGTACCAAAGTCTTGAGCCCAGGTACTTGAGTTTTGTACCAGTAGTACATTTTTTCAAACAGGAGCTCCATCACACAACCCCCTGATTATGGAGTCTTGAAGACTATATATATTACATATTTTATATATATATATATATATATCCATTATATATTATTATTTTTCATTTTCTCACCAGATGTGCTTCAGCTGTACCAAAGCTATTAAATCAGGTGCATCATTCTCAACATAGAGACTCTGTAGTGTTGATTACAAGTGCCAAGTTCATCTCTAGCTAGCTGTATAAATTTTTTTTAAGAAACAGTTTGATTCTTTCTGTTCTGTTTATCAAATTTTTGCAAGTTCATGTATATCAGAGCTAGATTCCACATATGAGTGAAACCATCTGGTAGCTGTCTTTCATCTCTTTACTTACTTTGATAATCACTTCTAATTCCATTCATTTTGTCCCACAGGATACAATATCATCCTTTTTTTTATTTTAGAGTAGTATTATATGAAGCATATATCCCCAAACTTCATTTTTTATGCTGATTGACTTGTTTTCCTTTTATTTCTTTATTGGGGATTAATGTTTTACAGTTGACAGTAAATACAATGTACACACATAACTAGGTGAAAATTTTATCTTGCTTATTTGTTAGTGATTGGTGGAGCTATAGGATGGCTTCAATATATGTAAAAATTGATCATAATATGTACAGAATTTATCTTAACTTCTGTTTTATTTTGCTGCATTGTGTCATTAAGATGACATAGAGGATAATAGGACAGTGTTACATCAATGACTTAAAAGAGACATAAATAGATAAATAACTTACTTGAAGGAATTTATGATCTTAGATCTACCATTGACAGTAAAATACACTTTGCATGGAAAAAACATTTAGAATGTCTATTATTTTAAAATACTATTGTGTGGATTGCTATAGTGTAAATAAGATTGGATGACTTGTGCTGTTAGGGAAGATTTCACAGAAATAAAATTTAAATAAACCTCAATTCACTGCTTTTTAAACTTAAAAAAAATTACATGTTTAGAAACATTCACACATATTCAAAGTAAGATATAGAAATACATAAATTTTATGTTCATTCTGAGGAGACAAGGTGTAATGCTATACAAGAGAAAAAAGATGGTGGGATGTCAAATCAAAGATGAGACTGGCTTCAGATTGTGAAGGACATTGTGCCTAATGCTGAAGTTTTGTGACTTACTATAGAGTAAGTGGTATTAAGTCAATAATTATTAAGCATGTTCTAATTCTAGTAAAAACAATATAGATTTTTCAAATAGTCTCAGATTCTCTGTGACTGCTTCTAATTTAACCTCTGGCAATGTTTCTAGTGTAATTGCTAATTAGATCACCACTAAGCAGTTTCCACAGCTGATAGAATTTCTTTCAAAATAAACAGTAAGAGTTCATTCTCAGAAATTTGTGTCAATAGTTACATCATTTGACTTCAGTCTATGTAATATGTATGTAAATCTATAGATAGTCTATTGTTATGAAATATTGAGAGCTCACAGTATTGTAAGATTTCCTTTAACATTTCAGATCCTCAGAATGTATTATTTTTTTATTACACCAAAGAAATAACCTTGCTATGGACTGGGGGAGTATCACAGTACTTTGTGTATGAGGCTTTCATGCCTGAGGTCCCAGAGATCTTAGGTTCAATTCCTAGTAACATTGTAAGCCAGGGCTGAGTGGCACTATGATCTGTCTATGTGTCTCTCTGTCTCTTTATTTCTATAATAAATAATAATAATAAATCAGATAGTGATACACTTGGTAAAGCACAGGTTACTATGCCCAAGTATATAGTTTCAAGTTCCCGGTTCCCACTTTAAAGGACAAAGATTAATGAGAGATTTTGTGCTGCAAATGTCTCTCTTTCTTTTTCCCTCTCTTTCTCTAGCTCTGTCTCAAACCTATCAAAAGTGTGCCAGGGAACAGTAGAATCATTATGCAGGTGCCGGGATAGCCTGAGGGTACTTCTTCCTGAGCTAGTGCTCTCTGGGTTGGAGAAAACTCAACTGGAGCCGATCTAGGCTGCTGCGTGGGAGAGGGATCAGGAACTCGTGCCGCACTAACTTCGCAGGAGATACACTCTGGAACTCTCGGAGCCGGAAAGCAATTTCCAAGTGTCTTTAATCAGAAGACCAGCTGTTTTTATACTCTCCAAGTAGGGTGGAAACAGGATGTGATATAGAGAGGGTGGAGTGAAAAGTGACTGGTGAAAATCAGAGTGTGACAAGGAGAGGATCAGGGTGTGACAAGGAGAGGGGGTGGAGCAGGTGAGAATTCTACCACTAAACCACCAATGCCCTGGAGGGAGTGTGGTGCTTTATGTAAATGTAAAAGTGATTTATGTAAATAGACCAAAGCTTTGAATGGGATTAAATCTATCCCTATATAGGCATATGGTTAAGCAGAAGCCAGGGGGAGCTGGCATACTATCCAACATGCAGGCACTGAACCCCACCAATAAAATTGTTGGCAAAAACTTATTAATTAATAAATAAAAATGATAAGATAAAATATATTTGAAAAATAAATTACCTTGCTATTTTACTGATGTTTGTTCTGTGGTAGTTTTACTCAGTTACATAGATACTGTATGGGGGGGGAGGTGGCTAATGGCTTGCAGTACAGTTGCAGTACAGTTGTTGACACATAGACACAGAAACAGCTCATCTCTCCATGAAAAGTATCTAGGTGTCTGGAAGACACAAGCTCCCCAACCTAGATACTCCACCCCCATTATATACAAGAGCCCCAATGGTCCTTTCTCCCATTTTACCCCTCATTCCCCAGAATCCTTTGCTTTGATGCAATACAACTAACTCAATCCAAGTTTCATCTTACATTTTCCACCTACCAGGTTTTAATTATAGCAAATGTTGAATAAATGGATCAAAAAGAGCTCTGTAGTGGTCTGGGAGGTGGCGCAGTAGATACAGCATCGGACTCTCAAGCATGAGGTCCTGAGTTCAATCCCCATCAGCTCATGTACCAGAGTGATGTCTGGTTCTTTCTCTATCCTCCTATCTTTCTCATAAATAAATAAATAAATTCTTTAAAAAAAAAGAAAGAGCTCTGTGATCAGGCTATAGTTTTATAATAGCTCTATATAATTTATCTATGCATATATAGCCTAACACCTTTAGCATTTCTGTGCTATTGACCATTTTTACTGCTCATAACAAAAGATCATACTAAATTGCCTCCAGGATCTAACTATGAACTGTGTTGCTAACAGAGGAAAGATTTTTCATGTGATCCAAATGTCAGCTTTTTCCTAGTTCCCAACCTGGTTCTCAAAGGCAGCAATGATGCCATTTTGATTTTATTTAAGTACCCTTAGTACAGACAATGTCTAATTACCTAATAGTTTTGTTGAATTGGATAAGGAGAATATACTAATGAAAGTGTTCCTAGGACAGTAGTCACACTTAGACTGACTTCCCTGTAGTAATGACATTCCTGAAAATAACCTGTCAAAAATAAAACAAAGAGTTGGGAAAACTTTATGGCAAATTTAACTGAGAAATAACTGTTTTCTCCATCAAGAGAATTGCCTGATAAGTGTTTTTCAGAATTTAAAAGTCATTCTAAAATTAGTTTCAAAGAAGTTACTTCAAATGACAGTCCCCTAATGTGTTTTTTCCTTCTTTTTTCTCATCATTGCCAACTCAGAGCATTAAGAAAATCTAACACTGAAAGGACTACTCCTGTGAGATGTGAAAATAATTATATGTTCTGCCTGAACTGATAGGCAGAGAAACATTCTGTCTCAGATACTGCAAAGCATGTAAAATTTGAGTTTGCCATTTCTACTACCTATAACTTGGAGAAGCAATGATTGGAAAGAAAAAAAAAAAAAACCTTTATCCCTACATTTAAAATCCCTGAAAATTGAATGGATGACAAAATTTTCTATTTGTAATGTAAAATATGTGTACAATGGTGTTATTTTTCATCATAGGGTTTTGGGCAAATGATGGAAACAATTTTAGAAATCTAAACCTCAGTGTTTTTACTGTAAAAATCTACTGAATTAAGAATAAAAGCATTAAGGGGGGCTGGGCGGTAGTGCACCTGGTTAGGTATACATAATAGTATGCAAAAAGACCTGCACAAGGACTGGGGTTCAAGCCCCTATACCCCACCTGCAGTGGTGGACACTTTAAGAGCAGCAAAGCAGGTTTGCGGGTATCTGTCTGTCTCTTCCTATCTTCCACCCCTCCTCTAAATTTTTCTCTCTCCTGGCGAATAAAACAGAAGGGCAAAAAAACAAAAACAAAAAAACATTGGCTTTCAGGAACAGTGGATTTGAAATGTTGGCACCCAGCCCTAGTGATAACCCTGGAAGCAAAAAAGAAGCATTAAGAAAACATACTTATGAAGTAAAGATGATTTTCAAAAGTTGACGCTAGATGGGAATTGTGTAAAATAAATCTAGCTTTCCATTAACTTTAGATGTTAAATTCTTATTTATTTCCTGTTTAAAATAAGTGTACAATAGGCCACTTTTGAAATATTTGGAAAATAATCAGCTTTTTCAGAGAGTTGAGTGACTGAAATACTAGGGGTGAATTTTGTAAAATATTATTTTGCAACATTCCAATATCTCATTATCACTAAGGCATGATTGTTAAAGTGGCAGAATTCTCACTTACCATTTTTTTCTCTGCTGTTAACAGTTTCCTAATCCTACTTTTTAAAAAATCTTTTTCTTTTTTATATTTATTCCCTTTTGTTGCCCTTGTTGTTTTATTGTTGTAGTTATTATTATTGTTGATGTCATTGTTGTTGGATAGGACAGAGAGAAATGGAGAGAGGAAGGGAGACAGAGAAGGGGAGAGAAAGATAGACACCTGCAGACCTGCTTTACTGCCTGTGAAGTGATTCCCCTGCAGGTGGGGAGCCAGGGGCTAGAACCAGGATCCTTAGGCTGATCCTTGCACTTTGTGCCACGTGCGCTTAACCCAATGCACTACAGCTTGACTCCCCACTACTTTTAAAAAATAATTAATTTATTTATTTATTCCCTTTTGTTGCCCTTATTGTTTTATTGTTGTAGTTATTATTGTTGTTGTTATTGATGTTGTTGTTGTTGGATAGGACAGAGAGAAATGGAGAGAGGAGGGGAGGACAGAGGGGGAGAGAAAGATAGACACCTGCAGACCTGCTTCACTGCTTGTGAAGTGACTTCACTGTTTGTGAAGTGACTTCCCTGAAGGTGGGGAGCTGGGGGCTTGAACCGGGATTCTTACACTGATCCTTGCTCTTCATGCTGTGTGCTCTTAACCTGCTGCACTATCACCTGACCACCGAATATAACATTTTTATTAGATGGTAGTATTCCATTGTGTATATATACCATAACTTTCTCAGATACTCATCTGTTGTTCATCTGGGATGTTGCTTGCTTCATTTATTGACTCACTGCAAACTATTGTGTACTTTTTCTATAAGGTATATATATACATATTCGCCTTAATTTATGGATACACATGTACATCTGCCCTATCTCATAGGGCCTGATCTATATCTAGGTTTTGAAGCTTTGTTAGGAACTGGAATACCTAAAATGGAATTAAGGAGTCCTATGAGTAATGATGCTGAATGGTTGATATTCTACGTCTGACATCTCTGGACACTTTCCAAAGTGAAGCATGCCGAGGTGGTACTCATTGTATTGAATAGGTTGGGACCAGCAGATGCAGTATTAGTTGATATGAATTGAGAGAATCATGCTGGAAGGTGAGCCCACCTAGAAGTTCCAAGACTGGGGGAAATTTGGGCTTTTTAGAGGAAGCAGGAGGTTTCTGCTATCTTAGGGTTTAAGAAGGCAATAGATAGTTATTGCTATAATCAAATTATTTGGCAATTGGGTTGACTTTGAAAATCCCAGTTTTCAGCTTTGTTGTATTACACAGACACTGTGAGTCAATTCTTTGGGCAGTGTTTTTTTTTTTTTTTTTTTTACTGTATAGAAGATTTTTAATTTGCTGTAATGCCATTGGTTTAGTTTTGTTTCAATCTTCTTTGTAATTGGATTTGAATCATGGACTATGACTTTAAAATGTATACAGAAAATAATTATGCCAGTATTTTCCTCTAAGTATTTGATAGTTTTAGGTTTAACATCCAGATCTTTGATCCATTTGGAATATACTTTTGTGTTTGTTGAAATATGATGCTATGGTTTTATTCTTCTGCATGTTTCAACCCAATTTTTTCAACACCATTTGTTGAAGACTCTCTTTTCCCGATTTAATAGTATGGGGACCCTTCTCAAAGATTAGATGTCCATAGGTGTGTGGCTGACCTCGGGGCTCTCAATTCTATTCCACTGGTCAGTGAGTCTGTTCATGTTCTAGTACCAAGCAGTTTTGATCATAATGGCTCTATAATACAATTGGCGATCTGAGAGTGTGATGCCTCCAATTCTATTCTTTCTTCTCAAGATTGTTTTGATAATTCTAGGTATTTTCTGGCTCCAGATAAACATTTGTAGTTTTTGTTCTCCTGAAAAAATTGGGCTGGATCCTGATGGGGATAGCATTAAATTTGTATATGGCTCTAGGCAGTATATTCATTTTGATGATGTTAATTCTTCCAATCCATGAACAATTCACTTCTTTGTGTCTTTTTTTCTATGTCCTTGAATAATGACTCATAATTTTAAGTATACAACAATTTCACTTCTTTGGTTAGGTTTATTCCTAGATATTTTATTGTTTTAGTTGCTATAGTAAAAGAGGTTGATTTCTGGGTTTTTTCTTCTGCTACCTTAATGTTTGCATAGAGGAAACTGACATTTTTTCTTAATTTTGTAACCTGACCCCTAGTAAGGTGTTTATTGCCTGATAATTTCCAAGAGCATCCTGCTGGATTCTTTCTGTTCTTATTGATTCATCTGTAATTGAGATCATTCAGTCCCACCTGCCCCTCTCCTGACTTAACATGGTGTCTTCAAGTTCCATCTAAACTGAGACAAATTAGATGACATGTTTAATAGCTATTGTTCAGTTGTGTGTGTGTGTGTGTGTTTGTATATATATATATATATATATATATATATATATATATAACAAGTTTCTTTTTTATCTTTATTTATTTGCTGGATAGAGACAGAAATTGAGGGAAGTGGGTGATAGGGAGAGAGACGCCTTCAGCACTGCTTCACCACTTGTGAAGCTTTCCTCCTGCAGTTGGGGGATAGGGGCTCAAACCTGGGTCCTTGCGCACTATAACATGTGAGCTCAACCAGGTGTGCCACCACCTTGTCCCCATACCACAAGTTTTTAAGCCACTCATCTGCCTTTGGTCATCTGGGTTGCTTACAAATTTGAGTTATTAGTAATTATGCTGCTATGAACATAGGTGTATAAATATCTCTCTGGATAGATGTTTTGTTTCATTAGGATAAATTCTCAGGAGATAAATTTCTAGGCCATGAATTAGATATTTCTATTACATTTTTTTATACTCAGAACAGAAATCATCCTATACTGTAGAAAAATTTACAACCAGAAATACATTGACTTCCTCTAATAATGTCTTTTTAAATGCATTTGAATATTTGAAATAATTTTCTAGAAAACAACACGTTGTGATATGTATAATGTATTATTGAATAAGATTTCATTTGCAACTTTAGTCCTACTGATGGTATTTGAAATATTCTTTTTGTGTGTGTGGTTTCATATGTTAACTCTCTTTTTTTTCTTTCTTTTTTTAATTTTTTTTTATTTAAGAAAGGATAAATGAACAAATCCATAGGGTAGGAGGGGTACAACTCCACACAATTCCCACCACCCAATCTCCATATCCCACCCCCTCCCCTGATAGCTTTCCCATTCTCTATCCCTCTGGGAGCATTGACCCAGGGTCATTGTGGGTTGTAGAAAGTGGGAGGTCTGGCTTCTGTAATTGCTTCCCCACTGAACATGGGTATTGACTGGTTGGTCCATACTCCCAGTCTGCCTCTCTCTTTCCCCAATAGGTTGTGTTTCTGGGGAAGCGGAGCTCCAGGACACATTTGTGTGGTCCTCAGTCCAGGGAAGCCTGGCCGGCATCCTGATGACATCTGGAACCTGGTGACTGAAAAGAGAGTTAACATACAAAGCCAAACAAATTGTTGAGCAATCATGGACCCAAAGCTTGGAATAGTGGAGAGGAAGTGTTAGGGGATACTCACTGCAAACTCTAGTGTACTTCTGCTTTCAGGTATATATTTTGCAGTAGTTTATGGATACCTGTGAACATATGTTCTCACAGAAACTTGTGTATATCTAGGTTTTGGGACTTTGTTAGAAAGTGAACCACCTGGGATGGAATTAGAGAATACTATAAAAAGAAAGGTCTCACCCAAGTAATGAAGCTGAAGGGTTTTCATTCCACACGTGAAGTCTCTGACACAGTCTGAGCTGAAGCATGTTGAGGTGGCAATCGTAGTGTTGATTAGGTTGTGATCGGCAGATGCAATATTATTTGATATGGATTGGGAGAGGCATATGGGAAAGTGGGCCCTATCCAAAGGTTCCAGGGCTGGGGGAAGTAGAGGCTCTATAGTGGAGATGTGAGGTTACTGCTGTCTTAGGGTTCAGAAAGACAATGGATAGTTAATGTTATCATCACATTATTTGGTAATTGGGTTAACTTGGAAAAGTCCTTTTGTTAGGCTTTGCTGTACAGTACCCAGTATCTTGTATATAGCTGTGTTATTGGTTGCTTCTGATCTACTTGGTCTAGGCTTTTGAGAGAGTCCGCATATCAAATACACAGCCTATGTATTAAAAAGACTCAGTCTGTGTTTTAAAAACTTCGAGACATACAATGAATTTTCCTCCTCTCATATTAATTAACTAGTGATTTATACAACTACACTTTACTAAGAGTGTACATAAACACCATTCCCACCACCAAAAGACTGTGACCCATCCGTCCCACCCACTCCCACCACCTACTGGCACAGGAAGCTGCATATCTACCCCTCACCACAGGGTTTTTACTTTGGTACCCTACTTATAATTTGCTCAGGTCCTGTTTTTAGTTTCCCTTTCAGATCTTCCTCCTCAACTTCTGTTGATGAGTGGGATCATCCCATACTCATCTTTATCTTTCTGACTTAGCTCACTTAACATCATTCCTTCTAGCTCTGTCCAAGATGGGTCAGAGAAGGTGGGTTCATTGTTCTTGATAACTGCATAGTATTCCATTGTGTATATATACCACCGCTTTCTCAGACACTCATCTGTTGTTGGGCACCTGGGTTGCTTCCAGGTTTTAGCTATTATGATTATGCTGCTATGAACATAGGAGTACACACCTCTTTTTGGTTGGGTGTTATGGAGTCCATGGGGTATAAGCCCAGGAGAGGAATTACTGGATCATATGGAAGGTCTATGTCTAGCCTTCTGAGAGTTTTCCAGACTGCTCTCCATAGAGGCTGTACCAATTTACATTCCCACCAGCAATGTAAAAGGGTTCCTCTGTCCCCACATCCTCTCCAGCATTTGTTGCTGCTGTCCTTTTTTGATGTATGCCATTCTTACAGGAGTGAGGTGGTATCTTAGTGTTGTCTTACTTTGCATTTCTCTGACAATCAGTGACCTAGAGCAGTTTTTCATATGTTTGTTGTTAGCCTTTTGGATCTCCTCTGAGGTGAATATTTTGTTCATATCCTCTGCCCATTTTTTGGATGGGGTCATTTGCTTTTTTGGTGCTAAGTTTGCTGAGCTCTTTGTATATTTTGGTGATTAGTTTCTTATCTGATGTATGGCATGTGAAGATCTTCTCCCATTCTGTGAGGGGTCTCTTTGTTTGTTTAGTAGTTTCTTTGGCTGTGCAGAAGCTTTTCAATTTGATGTAGTCCCATTGGTTTGTTTCTGCTTTAGTCTTCCTTGCAATTGGGTTTGAATCATCAAAGATGTCCTTGAGTTGTAGGTGGGAAAGTTTTTTTTACCAGTGTTTTCCTCTAAGTATTTGATTGTTTCTGGTCTGACATCCAGGTCTTTGATCCATTTGGAGTTGATTTTTCTTTCTGGTGAGATAAAGTGGTTCAATTTCATTCTTCTGCATGTTACAACCCAGTTTTCCCAGCACCATTTATTGAAGAGAGCCTCCTTCTTTCATTTAATGCTTTGGGCCCCCTTATCAAAAATTAGATGTCCATAGGTGTGGGGATTTATTTCTGGGCTTTCAATTCTGTTCCACTGGTCTGTGTGCCTATTTTTGTTCCAGTACCACGCTGTTTTGATGATCATGGTTTTATAATATAGTTTAAGGTCTGGGAGTGTAATGCCTCCATTTCTGTTTCTTTTCCTCAAGATGGTTGTGGCAATTCTAGATGTTTTCAGGTTCCAGATAAGTGACTGTAGTGTTTGTTCTATTCTCTTAAAGAAGCTTGGTGGAACTTTGATGGGTATTGCATTAAATTTGTATATGGCTCTGTGAAGAATATTCATTTTGATGATGTTTATTCTTCCAATCCATGAGCATGGGATATCTTTCCATTTCTTTGTATCAGTTTCTATTTCCTTGAGTAGCGACTCATAGTTTTCAGTATACAAGTCTTTCACTTCTTTGGTCAACTTTATTCCTAGGTATTTGATTGATTTTGCTGAAACAGTAAATGGGAGTGATTTCTGGATGTCTTCTTCTTCAGATTTAGTGTTTGCATAAAGAAATGCCACTGATTTTTGTACATTGATTTTGTAGCCTGATACCTTACTATATTGCCTAATAACTTCCAGTAGTTTTCTGCTGGATTCTTTAGGTTTTTCTATGTATACTATCATATCATCTGCAAATAGTGAGAGCTTGACTTCTTCCCTTCCAATCTGTATTCCTTTGATTCCTTTCTCTTGCCTGATTGCTATGGCAAGAACTTCCAATACTATGTTGAAGAGTAATGGTGATAGTGGACAGCCCTGTCTAGTCCCTGATCTGAGGGGGAATGCTTTCAGCTTCTGTCCATTGAGTATGATGTTGGCTGTAGGTTTTTATTTTTATCACTGACTGCCTGGTGTCTCATATCAGGCATAATAGTCTCTTTTTATTACTGAAATATACATACCGAGACTGCCAGTAAATTCCTGAAATTGCAAACTGTATTGAACTCTATATATACTTCTCCCACCAGTATATTTCTATCTTTATTAAGGTGTAATTAATAGATTAGGCACAGAAAGAAAATAACAGTAATAACTAGTGATATAATAAAGCAATTAAAAATAATATGTTTTAGCAAAAGTTATATGAATGTTATCTTTCTCATTCTCAGAATATCTTATTTCATGTAATATTGTGGGTTCATAATTGACCACTGATAACTGAAACCACAAAAAGTAAATTTCATTTAAGGGAGAAGAGAATACTCTCTATTCTTCCCATCCTTTCTTTGTACATTTTTTCAAGCCTTGTGCATGCTATGTCTGAAAATGTGCTAAGAAATAGAAAACTTAACAGGCCTGTGCTTTTTGATTTTTTTCTGTGCTAATTTGCTAGTGACTACAGTTTAATAAAGAAAACAACCACTGAATAAGAACATAGTAGTCTACAAATAAACAGTGCAGCGAGTAACAGACAATTTAAGGGGTGCTGGGCTAGTTTGGGGTGCCTCTTCCTGGGCATGTGCTCTCTGGATTGGAGAGAACTCGATTGGAGTCAGCCTGGGCTGCTACTCACTCTACACGAGGGAGATGACTCAGGAACAGACACATGGTGGCAAGACAATGCAACTCTTTTTATTGATCAGAGAGCCAAGGCTTTTAAATGGCAGACCTGGAAGTGGCAAGTCGGAAAATGGAAAATGGCTAGAAAAGGGGTGGAGAAAGGCAAAAGGGGCTGGGAAGGTAGAAACTTCCTTAGCAATTGTTGTGAGTGTTTTAACTGGTAGGATTAATACTACCTGAAGGAAGGGAGGGTCTTGAGGGTAGAAAGAAGATAGATCAAAGTAATGGAATGGGTGGGGATCTTTCAGGCAAAACAATGATTATGTAGATAGGCCATAGTATCAGGAATGCAGGGTGGAACAGGGTGTTGTGTGAGGCTACTCACAATTTCCCGACAAAGGGGGAAGCTTTTAATTTTATTATATTAGCATAGTAGCCTTTCCACTATACTTAAAATTAATATGAATGTTCCTGTTTTGTTTTTTTTTAATTATTATTACCACCAAGGTTATTGCTGGGGCTTGGTACTGACACTGAATCCACTGCTCCTAGCTGACATTTTTTTTTTCCTTTTATTTGACAGGTCAGAGAGAAATGAGAGGAGAGGTGAGATGGAGAGGGATAGATAAAGATAGACAGCTGCAGACCTGCTTCAACACACACACTCAAAATATCCTCCATGTAGGTGGGGAGTTGGGGCTGCAACCCTGGTCCTTGAATATAATGATACATGCTTTTAACCGGGTGTGCCCACCTCCAGCACCCTGAAAGTTCCTTTGTATCTGGACTTGCTGTTACTGAATATTCTTTGCTTCTTTTTATTTATTTATTTATTTTTACTTATATCTAGAGGTCAGTATTTTTTTTTGCCTCCAGGGTTATCACTTGGGCTCGGTGCCAATACTACAATATACTACTTCTGGAGGCTATTTTTCCCATTTTTTTGCCCTTGTGTGGTTGGTATTGTTTCATAACTGTTGTTATTGGATAGGACAGAGAGAAATTGAGAGAGGAGGGGAAGACAGAAGAGGAGAGAAAGACATCTAAAGGCCTGCTTCACCGCCTGTGAAGCTACCCCCTGCATGTGGGGAGCTGGGGGCTCGAACCGGGATCCTTATATTGGCCTTTGCTCTTCAACCCACTGCTCTACTGCCCAGCCTCACGGAATATTTTCAGAAACATCATGGCATTTTATAACTTTCTGTTCTTCTCCACCCTTGTAATTCAGTTATAGCAAATGTGAAAAAAAGAAATTCAAATACAGCATTTTGTTCTTTGGTTCTTATGTATTCTTTATTAAGTTGCTAATCATATTATAAGTACTTAAAGTATTATGTATCTCTCCTCTGCCTCAGGCAATTAATATCTTGAGAATAGATACTGTCCCAGTCCTAATTGTGATATTTGTTATGCTGTCACTTAATAGAAAGTAAAGATGAAAACTGACACAAAACACTCTAAAAATCAAGTTGAAAAATTTTTGATGATAGAAGAAAACAAAGTAAACATTCTAGTCTCATTTGATCATTGGGAAACAAGGCATTATAATTACATTGTTTTTTAATTTATTAGTTATTTTTTGTTCTAAATATTGACAGATAATTTAAAAGAATAATTGTAGCTCATGCTTTTCTTTCTTTTTTTTTTTTTTTTTTTGCTTCCAGGGTTATTGCTGGGGCTCAGTGCCTGAACCACGAATCCACTGCTCCTGGAGGCCACGTTCCCACTTTTGTTGTCCTTGTTGTTTTATCATTGTTGTGGTTATTATTATTGTTGTTGTTGTTGGATAGGACAGAGAGAAATGGAGAGAGAAGGGGAAGACAGAGAGGGGGAAAGAAAGATAGACACCTGCAGACCTGCTTCACTGCCTTTGAAACGATTCCCCTGCAGGTGGGGTATTGGGGGCTTAAACCCGGATCCTTATTCTGGTCCTTGTGCTTCATGCCATGTGCACTTAACCTGCTGTGCTGCCGCCCAACCCCCAGCTCATGCTTTCCTATGGCAGTGAATCTAGCACATACCCATCTGTGCCCCATGTCTTACCCATATTAAAATCCCTTTATCTTGTCAAGACCGTTTACCCTCATGACCTTATGTGTAATATTATTTTTTCTACTGTGTTTTTATGATTTTCAAATTTGTGTATATGACTATAATTTTGGAGGTAGATTCTATAATTATTAGATAATATTCCATAATACACATATGGTAACATCTGAAGGCAGTATTTATGTCAGATATTCTTAACATATGCACTCAATTAGGTTAGTCACCACCTGATCCTTGCCAGATATTTGAAGCTAAATAAATCACATTTAAAGTGAATATATTTAAAACACTGCAGATATATCATATAGCAATATTGTGTAGATAATATTAAGTGGAAATCACTTCCTAGGTGAAACAGACTTTCATTAAAAATTCAATTTGCAGGCAGCTAGTTGAGCTAAATTGACATCTCTTCATGATTAGGTATTTTGAAAAAGATGATAAGACTTTTAAAATAGACAAATGAACAGATGAACTTAGAAATATCCAGGTTTTTGTAAAAACTAGGATTTATTTTATGTCTGATTTAGTCACAAATAATTGTTAGAAAATGATAGGGGGGTGGATGGTGGTGCTGCGGTTTAAATGCACATGGCAGGAAGAGTAAGGACTAGCCTAAGGATCCCAGTATGAGCCCCCAGATCCCCACCTACAGGAGGGGTCGCCTCACAGGCAGTTAAGCAGGTGTGCAGGTGTCTATCTTTCTCTCCAGTCGTCCCTCCTCTCTCAATTTCTCTCTGTTCTATCCAACAACGACAGAAATAACAACAGCAATAATAACCACAACAATGATAAATAAGGACAACAAAAGGGAAAAACGGCCTCCAGGAGCAGTGGATTCATGGTTCAGGCACCAAGCCCAATGATAACTCTGTAAGCAAAAAAAAAAAAAAAAAAGATAAAGTAGGGGACTGGGTGCAGGGCAGGTCCTTCGGATTCCCACCTCACCAGCCATTGGGTGACAGAGGGTCAGAGCGGCCTCCAGGGGATCCCAGGGCAGCTCAGTGCGTTGAGGGCAGCATGCACAGGGAGACAAGCAGTCAGCCCTGGGAAAAGCCTCGGAGGGCAATTTGTTTATTTGAGAGAGAAAGCAAGTACATATACCCATTGCCCAGGTAGAAGGTCAAGGTAATCATTAATCCAAGCACAGAGCAACACAATGCATAGTCACATGTTAACCTATAAACTAATTGATCACAAATGAAGAATTACCATACAAGGTTTAATCACAAGCTTCACAATGCATATTTCCCTGGCGGTAAATTACAGGCACCTCAGGGTAAATTACAGGCACTTCAAAGGAAGGGGGAGGAGGAGGGGAAATTTGAGCAAGAAAGTATGTGGTGGCTTTCAAGTTAGGCCAAACACAATGTACAGTAATTCACGGCCTTCGTTTTAAGGGAAGAGGAGAGGCATGTGCAGAAAGGTAGCCCCCTCTCCAGAGAAGCCATCCATCATTAGTTCAGGAGGTCAGGGGGACCTGCCGTTGTTTCGACCTAAAGGGAGAGTTGGAGGTCAACTTGCTTGGACCTCACGGAAATGACAACCTGGACTTCCAGGGACAGTGGGCCCCACTCTGCAACAACTAGGCAGTGACACACCCAGTTGAGCACACACAAGTTACCACACAAGGTTACCATGCATAAGGACACAGGTTTGAGCTCCTGCACCCCACCTGCAGGGTGGACTCTCATGAGTGGTTAAGCAGGTCTGCAATGTCTATTTTTCTCCTTCTCTGACTTTACCTCCTTTCTCAATTTCTCTTTGTCCTATCAAGTAAATAAGTAAATAAAAAGGAAAAAATATAGCCACTGGGAGTTGTGGATTCATTCAGCAGGCACTGAGCTCCAGCAATAACCCTGGTGACAGTAAAAGTAAAATTTTAAGATATAGAAAATTTCCTATCATCAAAATAAAGTATTCATATTGGAATTTTTACAACCATAGGTTTTTTCTAGATGTTAGTAGAGGATAAACATGCCATAAGGAAATAGTTTAGGCATAACTTCAACCTCAGTTTTATTTTAACTAAAAGAAAGAATATCTGGAGTCCAATGTCTCTTAGAAATGAATTGGAGGTTTCAATCCAATGCTTAAGGGACACCCACACCCATAATGGGACAAACCACAGGCGGATAGTAGGTTTTGCACCCTTGTCAAATGCTATAGTGTAAAAGTCAAGGTTCAAGTGGTACATAACAAAACTTTTTTCACATTAAGTACTTGTCTTTTAAATAAGACCTTTGAAAGCATTTATGTTACACTTAAAAGAATATTGTAAAATTTTCAACACTTACCACTGGAGAAAATAGCAATTCCAAGTGATCAAACTGGTAATCATTTGGAATAAATCTAATAGACTAAAGACAAATAGATGCTGTTCCACCTTACTGTTTCATACAAAAATTAATAAACAACATGGTTTTTAGTAAACCACTTTCTCTTCTTAAGGGAAAAGTAAGCTGGTTAGTATGTCAAAATAATCTTTAAATATGCATAAATTGTAACATACATTTTAAATGGAGACTTGACCTGTGTAAAATTGATATCCACTTGTTATATAAAGTTAATTGATTTTCCCCTCAGTCATTTTAACCATCTGAACTATAATTCTAAGAGCTGTGAGGGCTTAAATTCCTTTTTCTTTTATATTTTCTTACAAGGTATATTTATGAAATTGTCCTCCTGAACAACTGCTATAAAATCACTGCTAAGTATAAGAATTATCACTCATTTGGGATTACTCCAAATCAGGAATTTATGAAAATGAGGAAAAAATGCTTTGAGTATAAAATGATAGTTTTTTGTTTGTTTGTTTACTTAACTTTCAATGTACCCCAAGATATATTCTTTTCCAGTAAATCAATGATTTAGTGGTACATCCATATAAGGTAATGTTAATGGTAAAAATAAATGAGTAGGGCCAGGTGGTGGTACAGCCTATTCAGTGCACATAGTACTATGAGAAGGAACCACACAAGGACCCAGGTTAGAGCTCCTGCTCCCCACCTGTAGGGGGGAAGACAGACTATCTATCATCCATCTATCTATCTATCTATCTATCTATCTATCTATCTATCTATCTATCTACTTATCTATCTTTCTCTATCTCCCCTTCCCTCTCAATTTCTCTCTGTTCTGTTAAATAAAATAGGGGAAAAAGAAAAAAAGGAAAAGAAAAAAAAATGGCCACCAGGAGCAGTGAATTTGTAGTGCTGGCAGTGAGCTCCAGTTATAATCCCAGAGGCAATAAAAAAAAAGAAAGAAAGAAAAATGAGCTAATAATCTCTCTCTCTCTCTCTCTCTTCTAATTATCAACAGGATTATTCCTCGAGCTTGGTGCCTGCTAATGTACTATTCCATTATCCCCCTCCTTTTTGTAGTTTTATAAGGACAGAGATTGAGAGGGAGAGATAGACACCTTGCTTGCTTGCAGTACTTCACTGCTTGTGAAATTTATCCCCTGAAGGTGGGGACCAGGGGCTTGAACTCAGGTCATTGGCCATTGCCATATGTGTACTTATCCAATTTCTTCACCATCTGGCTGTAACCCCAAGCTGATAGACTATTAAATGATATAAAGAAGCCTAGATTTCAATAGCTTTGTGAAATTTGGTAATATGAAAATACTGCATAACTTTATTGGGTTGTCAGAAAACTCATAATTTATTTTTCTAATTTTATTTTTTACAAAACTTTTCTGGCAATCCAGTAAATGACATTTTGAAAATAAAAAATCTCTAAGGTAGTAAAAAGATTAGTGGTTGTAGGGGTTAAGGTGAAGGAGAGAGGTGAATAAGCAGCAAATAGAAGTCTTTTAGGACAGTGAAAAAATACTGCATGATATTATTAATTATTATCATTATAAATTTGTCAAATATTAATTATTGCCATTATAAATTTGTCAAAACCCATATAATATAAACTGTACAGAATCATAAATAATGTAAACTATGGACTTTGGGTGATTATATTTCAATGTAGATTCATTGATTTAACAAACGTTCCTCTTCAGTGAACTCTGAGAATGTAAATAATATGGCAATTTCAGATAGTTGAAACACTCATTGCTGAAGCCAGTCGCAATAGCAATGCTATCATGGGGATGGAGCCACAGAGAAATATACTATAGATGTAAGCTGTCTGAGTTGCCCTACCAGTTTATGGCATACCCTGCTACCTCAAATATTCACTTTGGCAGAAGCTTGGTAATATAGCCTTATCTAGTTACTTGTAACTGTGAAACATTTTTCATTGCCTAGTCTTTCTCCAGTACAGGCTGTTGGCCTTTCATGAGAGTCATGAGGAGACAGAGGAAAGAATTTACAATTGAAGCCTATCATCAGCTTGAAGAAAGAAAACCCCAGATTAAATAAAGCTATATACATATCTTCTAAAGAAGCTATATACATATCTTCAAAGCTTCTGTCCTAAAGATGATCACTGAATTAAGAAGGCCAATGGAAGAGGACTGAAGCACATTCAGAGAGATAGTGAGGAGCATTCTAGACAAATTCTTAACTGTTTAGAGAAATGAGGGTAATGTCTGGGTGAAAAAATGAATAAATAAACTTCAGAGTGGAACAACTGCTCCAACATAGACTGAATGTTAAAATAGAGAGGAAGATATGGTTGAAGAAACCTTCACACCTTCCTGGAAAAAAAAGTAGGCAAACAGAAAACAAAAATGAAAGCAATAAGACAAGTAGAGATAATTTAAGAATCAGGAGGCTTGTCTTAGTGCTTTAACGACAAGTAACACCTGAAGGAATTAAGTACATTAAATCAGACCTACAAGAAATACTAAAAGGACATTTTTTAAATAAAAAGCAAGTGTGGTTTCTTCTGTAGAAGTCAGAAAACAGTTGTAAACTCATCAAAACTATAGACTCAAACTGTGGAACTGCTCTGTGGGGAGTAACAGGAAGGAACTGCTCTGTGGGGAGTAACTGTGGTGAAGGGTTATTGGTACCTACATGGGAGGTGCATTTTGAGAAAGTGAAAAGTTGTTCTCATAAAATACTTATAGGACTAGTAAGCTGCATCAGGGCAGAGAGTAGCTCCGAAATATGGAAAAAGTATATAAATAACGTTAACTGCAAACTCCATCCATCTGACCTAGCGTCCTTGACTATTCCTATTTAGCCTATGTAACCTCTGCATCCCTGTATGCCTGAACTCAAATTCCATGGTCATAGATAGATAGGAACATTACAGGCTGCACTCATTTCAGGACCACTCTCTCTTTGGAGAGTGGGTCAGTTTCTATCATTGTTGTTCTAAATTGAGGGCAAGGTCTTGTAGAGGCCCACAAGAGTGGTGGTGTTCCTGATGGAGATGACCAGTGATCTGTTGGTGTAGAGAGATCTGTTAGAGGTCTAGGCCCATCATATCTGCATGGGGATTCTAGGATTCCCTTAGTAGGGCTCCAGATGATGGAGTTGCCTGGTAGTGACCAAAAGGGCCATCATTAAAGTGTGTCGATCTCTTGCCCTTATCCAGCTTTTGTATTCCTTACTTTATCTGACAGTCCTAATCCCAGCACTGACACCATCTTCCTATACAATACTTTTAGCCTACCTGCATGTTAGCTATCAGGCTCAGGCATAAAAGCAAAGTCATGGGCCCTTTGGAATATACCTAAAATAGACTTCCTAGCTTCTTCCAACATAAAGACCCCAAATATTGTCTGCTATATTCTTACCTTTAGATTTCCTGGTTATTAAACAGATCGTTCTGCTTTATATCTTAATGCTTTTGAGCCATCAAATTACAGATGCTACCATAATGCCAAACTGATTTCCCTGGGCAGATGACCTCACTAATGAGTCCTGGAACCCCACGTCCCCAGTCCCCACCCCACTTGGGGAAGATAAGGACGTATTTGGGGTATGAATAGACATATCAATGCCTATGTCCAGCAGAGGAGCAATTACAGAAGCCAGACCTCCCACCCATAAAGTTCTTTGGTCCATACTCCCAGAGGGATAAAGAATAAGGAGGCTCCAATGGAGGGGATGGGATGTGGTGCTGTGGTGGTAGAAACTGTGTGGAATTGTCCTGCTCTTATCTCACAAACATTTATAAACTTATAAACCTAGTTAACCTTAAAATAAAAAAAAAACACTTAGCATCATGGAAATGCAAAGCAAGATAATACTGAAATACTGTCTCACACCTCTGAACATAACCTCCATCAAAAAAGGCAGAAAAATGTAGGGAAGACATAGAGCAAAGGACACATTAATGGAAATGAAAATGGCCCAGCCTCTATGGAACTAATATTGGGGTTTATTTAAAAAATAGTTTAAAGTATATATGCCATATGATCCAGTAATTCCACCCCTAGTTACTTATCCGAAGAACACAAAAATGTTAATCCAAAAGATACTTGAACATTTATGTCCATTACAGAGTTATTTTTAGTGGACATTTGATACAATACAAATTATCAAAGACAGAAGAGTGAACAGCGAAGTTGTGTTATATATACTTTTTGGAATTCTACTCCTAAAATAAAACAATGACTATATACACACACACACACACACACACACACACACACACACACGCGCGCGCACACGGTGTGTGTGTGTGTGTGTGTGTGTGTGTGTGTGTGTATTAGATGCCACAGAAGGGTATCATACAAAGTGAAATAAACCAGAAGGAGGAAGACAAGTGCTAGATTATCTCAATAATATGTGAGTTATAAAAAACAGCAACAGAGAACTTGGCAAAGTAAAGCATAAGCAACTTCTAAGTTTATGTTAGTGGATAGAGGATTACTAAAGAAAGAGTTGGAATAGAGTTGAAACATGGTAAAAGACTCAGTGCCTTGTGGGAGGGAAAGATCAGTACTTTGGTAAAGGGCAAAATATGCTAACATATTTTGAGGAATTGTAGATTGTGCTCCTAAAACATCAGTATTCTTTTAAGACACCACTTTCATGAATAAATAAATAGATGAACAAACTAAACCCCAAACTTGAGCTAACTTTGTGTCTCATACTGTTTCACACATACATTGATGACAGTGAAAAATCCAGAAACAAAAGCATTCCATGTGATTGAGGAGAGTAAGGACAAAAATAGATATCTCCTTGACATCTCCAAACCCCTTTTGATAAAAATTTCTCTTTTTTGGTCTGTATCCTTTGCCTATAGTGAAGTTCTTATTTGAATCTAAACCACATGATAAATAACTTGAGGAAAACAAACCAAAAAAAATAGGAAAATTGAATTGTTCCTATTCAGTCAGATAGTAAAGAAATCTGGAACAAAAGAGTCATACCATCATTTTCATTACATTTTTTGTTGTGTATATAAACGTATAAACATCCTTTCATAAAATGTAAAATATTAGCATCAAATGAGTTATTATATATTAAATAAAAACAATGAACATGTATTTTCACAGTTCTTTTATTTGTATCACAACTATTGCTATAACTTATATAAGCCACAATATTTTGGAGCACTTCTCCACAGCTTTTGAAGCCACCCTCCACTCCTTGCATGAGGACCTCGAGTTTGAACGCAGATGCCCTTAATGTCCCCTTTTGCATAGTAACATGTGCTCAACTACCCAGCCCCGACCTACAACTTTTTATTCTCATAATAAACCTAGCTTAGTATTCAGCCTTTTTAACCAAATCCATTAGATATCATTCCTATCTTTGAACTATGTTCTTTCGCTCTGAAACTTTCAAAGTCAACATTATATGTTGAGAAATGAATTGTATTAGTGACCTCGTTGTTTTACAGACATGTTTAGATATTATGTTTCATCTTTATGAAATTCATATATTTCAAGAAAATTACCCAATAATAGGAAATTTTGAAATTTACTTAACAGATAGTTGTGAATCTCCCCTCTCCTTTATGCTTTATTTTTATTTATTTTGGAATATACACGGGAAACTCTCTATCCTTTTGTTCAATATAGGGTGTTATTTATTTATTTATTTATTTATTCTCTTCACTTGACCTTCAGTGTTTGGGGTCAACTTTTTCAGATTGATAGTGTGGTGGAGGACAAGGGAGGCACTACAGAACCAAAGTGAGCGGGGATGCAGTTCAACAATCTAATCTCTAATCACAATTCTGTCCTATATATCTCCTGAGGCGGAAGTGTCAGGAAGAGGAAGTACATAGGATAGGGAGAAGGAAAATAGTGCGTGAGCCAGTGGGGATTAAACCAATGAAAACAATGATTATGTAAATAGACCACAGCCTCAAGCAGTGTAACAGGAGGTGTCTTAGAAGCAGAATTTAGAAGCATACCAACAACCCCTGCTTTGCTTTATCTTTTTGTTAAATTTTGTAAATTTTTAAGTTGTTATTGAAGTAACCTTGGTTTATAAGCCTATAAATGTTTTAAAAGAACAATTCTTCACCTCCTTAAAATATGTTACTCCACCACTACTATCACCAAAGCACTTCTTCTTCTAGCGTTTGCCCTTCTTCCGTAGCCAGTTAATGGCTTTGAAAGTGACTGGGATCCATGTGAATTCAGTCGGCTAGGAAGGATCATCAGTTTCCCCAATGACTGAGTACTCATGGGATGCACCACGGGAAGGTCTATCCAATGCATCCCAAAGCACTAATGTCCTTCTATAACAAATCCATTAGCTCCTCCCCCCCATACAGAGAAAATTTTGTTAATTCAATTCTGTTTTGGAGTCTATAGTCTTCACCTATTGCTTTGTTTCTCCCTCTGTGCATGAGATCATTCTATCTTTTCATTTTATGGGTTCTTTTAGTATTTGTTGTAGGTCTGGTTTAGTGTCAGTGGGTTTCTTCATTGTATGAAAGGCTCCCTGTGACTCCTTCAAACATGATAGATGTGCTTTGCTATTTCTTAATATACTAGAAGTCTTACAATTTTTTTTCAGATATTGAAAAATATCTAATCTCAGTATCAAAAGAAGTATCATTTTTGTTCCTATTACTAAAAAGAATAGTTATACATTTTTATTAATTTGTGCTTACACAAAGTCCATGCTGTCTTCAGATATATTGGTTGGTAGGAAAAGTCAATAAAGATTTACTTTATTCTTTAAGACAATTTTTTTTTTGTAGGATTGAGGTGATGAGGTGGTGATTCAGTAGTAACACTGTTTTCCTGCCCACAACCTTTACAGGTGTATAAATTATCACCAAAGCCTCACGTGAATAAGAAGAAAGGACATGTCAAATAGAACTCTATGCACGTTAGAGCAGGAACAATGCTTTGAAGTCTCCATCTCTATTTCAATCTTAAAGAAAAAAAAAGCAAAGAAATGTGTAAACATATGCCAAGATGGTGGCTCTGCAAAAGTAGAAATGAATCTTTGAAATAAAAAAAAAAACACATTTAAACATATTGACAATATTTGAATGGAGCTAACCTTAGCTTGCTTATATGTCACTTAATAAATGCACTGTGATGTTTGATTTTTCATATTTTCTGCAAATTACTTGTAAAATAAAATTAACATAGACACTTATTGTTAGCTTTTAAAATATTTTTAAAATAAATCATTTTAAACATTTTATTCATTTATTGGATAGAGAGAATTTGAGAAGGAAGTGAGAGATGGAGAGAGAAAAAGTGTCACCTGCAGCACCGCTCCACCACTTGCAAAACTTCCCACATGCCTGTGTCCTCATGCATTGTAACACGTATGCTCTGCCAGGTGTGCAACCACCCCACCCCTAAAAAATCTTACTTTATTGTTTCCTGACTATTTTATAGGAGAGTTCTTAATCTTCTTAGTAATTTTACACCTAATTTCCTCATTGACAAAGTACCACTGTCAGTGAGTTAATTTTGAAATATACCTGTCAGGTGTTTTTTGACTTGAAATAAAAAGAATGTTACACTTAGGAATATATAATCATAACTTTACTTATTTGTGTTGTTTATAGAATAAGCAAATCTTCATATGCATAGGAAATTTGAATTACTATATTTTAGATAGCATTTTTCTTTTGACTATCAGTGTTTTCTTTTAAAATATATTTGCTTCCTAAAGAAAATAAAGTCAGGGGGCCAGGTGGTGGCGCACCTGGTTGAGCGCACAGGTTGCAATGCACAAGGACCTAGGTTCGACCCCTTGGTCCCCATCTGCAGGGGGAAATCTTCACAAGTGGTGAAGCAGGGCTGCAGGTGTCTCTCTATCCCTCCCTTCCCTCTTGATTTCTGACTGTCTCTATCCAATAAATAAATAAAGATAATAAAAAATTTTAAAAAATTAAAAAAAGAAAATAAAGTCAGGGGGCCAGGCGGTGGTGCACCGGGTTAATTACAGATGGTCTGAAGCACAAGGACTGGTGTAAAGATACAGGTTCCAGCCCCCAAGATCTCCATCTGCAGAGGGGTCGCTTCACAAGCAGTGAAGCAGGTGTGCAGGTGTCTTTCTCTCCCCAGCTCTGTCTCCCCTCCTCTCTCGATTTCTCTTTGTTCTATCTAACAACAACAGCAATGACAATAATAATAATAAGAGTAACAACAAAGGCAACAAAATAGGAAAAATGGAGTAGTGGATTTATAGTGCAGGCGCCAAGCCCCAGCAATAACCCTGGAGGCAAAAAAAAAAAAATGGAAAAAGAAAATCATACAGCCTTTAAAACTAATTGTATAACATCCAGAAACTGAAGAAATATGCAAAATAACATTTATAAAGACAATTTATAAATTATTACATAATATAAAAAATAGAAAAAAACAAATATGAATTATGAATATCCACCTAAGATCTAAGAAAGTAGTTGAAATTTTATTTTATTCATTTTGCTTCCACTGCTCCTGGTGGCCATTTTTTTCCGTTTTATTGGCTAGGACAGAGAGCAATTGGAAGGGGAGGGAAAGGTGGAGATGGAGAGAGAAAGACACCTAAAATACAGACCTGCTTCACCGCTTGTGAAGCTACCCCCCTCCTCCTGCAAATAGAGAGCCAGAGGCTCGAACCAGAATCCTTGAGTGGGTCCTTACGCTTTCTACCCAGTGCAACACCTCCCAACCTCCGTAATTGAAATTTTAGATTCTGATCCTTTAACTATTATGGAAATTAGTTATGTTAAATAAATACATTATTTGTGTTTGAGTGATTTGTGAGTCAGAAAAATGCTTCCTAAACTTATATTTTCACAAAGTTAATTTTTATCCAAAATTCAATTGACATAGATTTAATTATTAATTTTAAACTTCTTTTGTAGCACATTGATGCAATGGCTAAAAAATAATTAAACTTTTTTTGAATTCATTGAAAATTTTCTACATGTGGAGATTATTTTTTAAGACACTGCTGTTTAAAAATAAAAATTCCTGGGCCAGCAAAATAACAAACTTGGATAATATATTGATTTGATGATGGGAGTGCAAAATGATTGAAAAAAATCATACATAACTCAGATAAATCTTATAATGTGACTCAAACTTTTATATAAAATTGAAAGAATAATAAATGAAAATGCATTGACAGCACACTTGTCTTATTCGATCTTCATTTATTCACTGGTATAAATTGATTTAAAATCTTATCCCCCTTTGTTCCTTGCCATCAGAACTTCACTGGGACTTTTGCCTACATGACTCTACAATTCCTGGTAGACCTTTTTTTTTTTTTTTCTTTTCAGATAGTGTGGAAAGCAGAGGAGGGAAGGGGGGAGGGAAAGAAGGAAGAGGGCAGGAAGGAAGCAGAAAAACACTGTTCAGTCAGTAGTGAATCATTGTGTGATGCTACCCTGTGGTGGCTAGGGTTTGATCTTGAGTCTTCGCTTACAGAAATTGTGGGCTCTACTGGGTGATCCACTTTCTAGTTCCATAACCCATAATGCTAGGTTAAAATAGGCAATATATTTATAAACTTCACCTGTATATTCACCTCACAAAATATTGCACCTGTTCAATATGTTGATTATAAAACAATTATACATTGATTTAATAGTTATATCAAGTGTAATTTCCCAACTATTTTATTTCCTCCATCATCTATTTTGACCTCTTGAGAATATAATGAAATGCAAATTTTATCACTTTCTTATAAACATCAAATTGAGATTTTGAGATACATGTCCTTTACCAAGGTTTCTTCTCATATATAAATGTACTTAAAAAAAATAAAGGAATAGACAATGTTTTCATCAAGGCATGGAGACAATATGTTGGATAATTATGATTTTGAAGCATTTTAGAGAACCTATATAACTTGACAGAATTTTGTCTACTTCAGGTGAGTTGAACAGTTATAATTACTCATTAGAGGGACTTCAACTTTCTTAGAGCTGTCAACAGCAGAGAAGTGCTAAGGATAAACCACTTAACAGCTGTAGGCTCTACATTGATAGTGAGTTATATATGAACTATCAAGACAGTTAAGAATAAGTAGTAGTAATATCTGTTAGAGCCTTAAAAACAAAATTCAAGCCTGTGATTGTACAGAAATACAGAGACTATACTTTCATGTTTGGAGAGGGAAAATGAAGTACATAAAAATAATTATTGGCAGATGCTTATTCCCATTTTAACTCCTTTAAATTCTATAATTAAATTTATTTTTATTTCCTTATAAGCCATAATGTTTGACGTTCTAGTGTTAATCTGTGTTACCTGTGGAGGAAGGCTGATAATCCAACCTTGAGTTTAAACATTAATAATATCATACATTTAGTTTGAGACTCTAATTTTCTGGGTTTTTGTTTTTGTAGCTGAATGGATATGAAAAACAAAATAATAACAAGAGAAACTATACAGCTCTGTGAAAAAAAAATGCAGGTGTAGAGATTTAAAACTGTCTACAATGTGGCACTTCTTGAATGTTATATTTTTGATATACTCTTGACTGACATTCAATATAATACATATCCCATAAATACATTATCTATTCATTTACTGAGAAAACTAAGTATTACTTCATATCATGGCATTTTGACTTATGCTTCAGTGAACACAGACAATTGTTTCTTCAAATAAATTATTTCACTTTTTTTTGAGAGATATACCTAGGAATGGGATTGTTTGATCATATGAAAGTTTTATTTTTCACTTTCAAGAAACTTTAATATTAAAGTTCCATAGGGACTGTACCAACTTAGATTTTCCCCTCATTTCTGTGTCTCTACATTCTTACCAGTATTTGTCCCCCCCTTATTTTTATTTTTTTAATTATCTTTATTTATTTATTGGATAAAGACAGCCAGAAATTGAGAGGGAAGAGATAGAGAGGGAAAGAAAAAGAGAGATACCTGCAGCTCTGATTCACCACTGCAAGTAGGGACTGGGGACTTGAACCTGGGTCCTTGTACATTGTAAAATGTGCACTCAACCAGGTGTGCCACCATCTGGGCCCTGCCCCCCTTATTATTTTACAATAGTTTTTTCTAATATATGTGAGATAATATTATTTGTGATTTTGAATTTTTTAGGGATTAACCAGCTAGTCATTGAATGTCTTCTTTGGAAAGATGTATATTTATGTATTTTGTATTTTTAGTAAGACTATAAATTTTCTATTTATTTATATTAGTCAGTTATAAAATTGGATCCTGACACCTTATTTTATGTATCAGTTAAGCTCTTTTCTCCCATTTTACTGGTGGCCTGGTCATTCTTCCTTTAAAAAAATACTAGTGACTTAATATTGACATAAAATTATGAGATAAGAGTGATATAATTCTACACCTTTCCTGAAACCAGAGTTCTTTGTCCTCATTCCCTTCATTGGACACTGTGTTAGTTATTCCAATATCACAGATATTAATTGACTATTATTTCTATAACTATATTTATATATGTTTGCCCATTTTTCTATGGTCCTGCCTTCTCTTTCTAAGTCACACCTACCACTTCTGATTGCCCCCCTCCCATTTATCCTTTCTGGGTTCTGATAAAATTGCAGTCCAGAGCCCTTCTCATGTTCCCCTAACATTTAATGTAATGGGTATATGAACCAAAATTCTTTATGGGGTACAGTAGAAGAATGTCTAGTTTCTGTAATTGCTTCTGCACTGGATATGGGCATTGGAAGATTGATCCATACTCACAGCCTATTTCTATTTTTTCCTAGTTGGATAGGGTTCTGGAGAGGTGAAGTTCTGGGACACATTGGTGAGGTCACCTGCCCAGGGATTTCAGGGTGAAATCATAGAACATCTGCAACTTGGTGACTTAAATGCAGTAAGGTATAAAGCAGGACAAAATGTTTAATGAACAGGAACCACAAAGTAGGAATAGAGAAGATGGAAATAGGGATTTTAGATTGCATAGAAACTAGGACATTTATTTTAGCTATGTTCCTAGGTACCCATGGCTATGTAAATTTTTTTACTGGAGCTTGATAGCTAACATGGAAATGGTCTAAAAATATTTTCTGGGAAGATGATGTCAGAATTGAGAATAGAACTAGACAGCTGAATTAGGGCAGAAAGTAGCTCCCCAACATGAAGAAAATATATAAATTCAATTAACTATTTACCATGTTTTATATTCATATTTAACACAGGAGCCTGTATGTATTCTGAGTCCCTGTCAGTCTGTGTTAGCAGTCCATGGTAACAACTAGGAACATTCTAGGCTGCACTCATTTCAGGACCTGTGTTTTTGTGTGGCAGAGTAGGAATAAACCTTTCTCCCTTCGGAAAGTGGGGCAGTCCCTACCAATGGTAGTTCATAGCACAGGTACAGTCCTGGAGAAACCCACAAGGATCTTATACTGAAATGTATGATGGAAGTGATGAGTTATGGTGGAGAGAGGGATCTATTAGAAGTCCAGGTCCATTGACTCTATGGGGTAATCCAAGGATTTTCTGATTAGTGCCCTAGGTGATAGTGTGGCCTGGTGGCAGTGACCAAGAGGCCATCATTAAGTGAGCTGGTCTCTTGTCCTTTTCTAACTTTTGTAGTCCCTTATTTGCCTGAAAAGCTTAGGCTGTCTTCCAATTGTTAAAGTGTTGAGTGTCATTTGTTGTATCTTAATAGGTATTGGGTTTATGGAGGCTGGCCTCTAGTTAGAGGGAAACACAACATGATTTTAGTTTTTCATTTCTCTTTTCCTCTTTTTTTCCTTTCTTTCACTCTCTCTTTACTGTTCAAGACCCTTTTCTCACTGAAATTACTGAATTTTTTTCTGTTTTTTTTTCTTTTACATCCCAAAATTAATCATTGCAAGGTGAATGTGCCATATATTTAAGTCTTTGAAACATTCTAGCTAATTCCTATAGCTTTGTAATATTGCATGGGAAAAAAAGTGTTATTCCTTCAGCTTTATCTTCTTAGAATTGTTTTCCTATTTCTATGAAAAACACTATAGGAACATTGATAGAGACTACACTGAATCTACAATTTATATTTGACATATGAACATTTCAAGAATAGTAAATGTTTAAATCTATGAACACTTTTTCATTTATTTAGATATTCTTCCATTTCATAGAAGTCAATATTTTCAATGTCTAGATTTTTTTCCCCTCCAAATTTGTCACTGGGGCTCACTGCAATGGATCTACTGCCCCTGGAGGTCATTCCCTGCCCCCCACCACACATCCATTTTATGGGATTGGGAAGAGAGAAATTAAGAGGGAAGGAGGAAATAGTGAGGAAGAGAGAAAGACACTTTCAGACCTGCTTCATCATTGTGAAGTGGAACCTCTGCAGGTGTGCCAGTGCCTGGACTCTGTGTCTAGATTTTATTTTTTTGCCTTCTTATTTAAAATTACCCCATGAAATTTTTATTCTTTTGAATATTTAAAATTTTCCTATTTCATATTATTTGTTCATATTATTGTATTTAAACACAAATGATTCACATATATTTATTTAGTTTCTTACACGTTTACTGAAGAGTTCTATTAGTTTTTTGGGGGGGAGGGTTGAAATCTTTAGGTTTGTTACTATATATACAAATTATTCCTAAAACAGTTAATTTTTGCATTGTTGTAGCACACCCCACCCAGACCAAGTTCAACAATACTGTAAAACATTTATCCCCTAATAAGAATAAAACAATAACAACAAAAGTTAATTTTATTCTTTTTGAAAATTTTTTTATTATTTTTATTATATTATATTTATCATATTGTATAGCGATAACCAGAAATTGAGAGGAAGGGGGATGTAAAGAGGGAGGGGGAGGGAGGGGGGAGAGAGAGAGAGAGAGAGACAGAGACAGAGAGGCCTGCAGCACTGCTTCACCACCCATGAAGCTTTCCCTCTGCAGGTGGGGGCTGGAGGCTTGAACCCAGGGCCTTGCACATTGTAACATGTGTGCTCAACCAGGTGTGCCACCACCCAGTGCTCTAATTTTATTCTTTTCTTCTCATTTTGTACAGCTTTTATGTCTTTTTCTTGCCAGATCATCCTAGTTAAAACTCCCGGTAATATCTTTAATAGAAAAAAAAAAACTGGGTAAGCTGGATATCTTTGTCATATTTTAGCCTTTTGAACGCCTTCAGACTGGTGTTAACTGTGACCTTTAAATATGTGGTATTTATTTTGCTGAAATATATCTATTCAATACATAAAACATTTTTTGTCATTAAGTGTTAGTGGGTTTGATATTATTTTTTCTGCAAAAAGAAGTAGATTATTAGTCTTTCACTTTGTTAATTCTTTTATCACAATAATTAATTTCTAGACACCGAATCATTTTATTATTGGGGTAAAGTCATGTTTAATTTGGTTTTATGGTATTTTATTGAGAATTTTAGCATTCATCTTTCTCAGTGATATTGATACATACTTTTCTTCCCTTACAATGATCTTACCTTGTTTTGGTATCAAGGTAATTATTTTTTCATAAAATGAGTTTGGGAACATTCCTTTTTTAATGCATTGAAGAGTTTAGGAAGAAACCATGTTAATTTTTTTTCTTTTTAACCAGAGCACTGATCAGCTCTTGTTTATGGTGGTGTGGGGATTGAATCTGGGACTTCCGAGCCTCAGGCCTGACAGTTTGTCTGCATAACCATTATGCTATCTACCCCACTGCCCCATGTTAATTTTTCTTTAAAAGTTTTGTATAATTCACTAGTATATTAACCTAGATCTAGATTTTTCCTTGTTGATAGATTTTAGATTACTGATTGTCTTGGGGCCTGAGATGCAAGGTGCTCCCAAAATTACTCTGAGATACTAGAGAGTTCCAAGTCTTTACTGAAAGCCTGGAAGTGTCCTTTGACTGATCTGCACCATCACAGAAGTGATTTAGCCAAGAAAAAGATGCATTCTTCAGGTCCTGGGTCATACTATAAACAGTTTATGAAACATCTGGAATTTCTGATTCAAAGACTTAAATTTGGGCTGCAATCAGAAAAAACCTTGGGTAAATGATCAAAAATGGTTAAAGCACAGGGTATGACAACTGAATATCAAGATAGTAGGCTTGAGAGTCAGGCAGTAGCGCAGCGGGTGTCTTTCTCTTCCCCTCTCTGTCTTCTCCTCCTCTCTCTATTTCTCTCTGTCCTATCCAACAACAACATCAGTAACAACAATAACTACAACAATAAAACAAGGGCAACAAAAGGGAAAATAAATAAATAAATAAATAAATAAATAAATAAATAAATAAATATTTAAAAAATAGTCGGCTTAAGAGCCTTACCATACTGGGGATAGGTAGAAACAGACTGGGGGTATGGATCAACCTGCCAACATCCATGTCCAATGGTGAAACAATGACAGAAGCCAAAACTTGAGGGCTTGGTAGAGGCACACCCAGTTAAGTGCACATACTATTATGTTCAAGGACCACACAGGGACCCAGGTTTAAGCCCCTACTCTGCACCTGCAGGGGGGATGTTTCACAAGCAAAGAAGTTGGTCTACAAGTATCTATCTTTATCTCTCATCTACAACCATACCATGCTAAACACACCTGATCTTGTCTGATCTCAGAAGCTATCTTTCTCTCTCCCTCTCTGCCCCCCTCTCCTCTCTCAATTTATCTCTGTCTTATCAAATAAAATGGAAAGAAAAAGAAAAGGAAAAAAAGTGGTGACCAGGAGAAGTGGATTCGTAGTACTGGCACTGAGCCTGAGCGACTAGAGGGAAAAAAAAGAGTCAGAATTCTTACCTTATGCACCCCATCAAGATTTTGGTCCATAGTCCCAGAGGGGGAGAAATACTGGGGTAAGATAGATGATCAGAGGGCACTGAACTCCAATTCCATCAGGACCTAGAGAAAGAAGAGGAAGAAAGGAAGGACACTCAGAAATAGTAACAGGTGTAGATGTGACTTAGAAAAAGAAGAGAAGGCAGGCTCATAGGAAAAAAGGGCAAATATGTATAAATATAGAAATAGTTATAGAAATAATACTCAACCCATATCTGTGACCTTGGGTGGACTACTGACATTTCCAGTAAAGGGAATGGGGCCACAGGACTCTGGTGCTAGAATAGTGTGGACTTATATCCTTATCATTTTATAGTTTTGTGAATCAATATTAAGTCACTAAGAAAATTTTTAAAAAGCAGGTTTACACTAAGCATATGAATGACTTGTGCTTATCAGTAGCTACTGAAAAAAACCTCTTCTATATCAAAAGTTTAGGCATTAAATGTCCACTAAAAGCTTTGGCTTCCCTCAGGCTGTGGCCTGTTAACACAGATACATTTGAAAAATATTCAGGTAGTTCATTGGAAACAGTCTTTCAGGCACTGAGTTAGATATTAGGTCTAAACTCAAGACATCTAAAATGAATGTTTACCAATATCTGATTCTTTTTTTCTACTCATTGTTCTGTACAGATTTTAAGTTGCCATGGTTTCCTATCTGTTTTTTTTTAATTACATTGTATTTATCATTTACTTTCAATCTATTATCTTTATTTATTTGATAGAGATAGGGGGCTTGAACCTGGGTTCTTGCACACTATAATGTGTGCACTTAACTGCCTGCCCCCCTCTTTGGGTTTCTCATGCATACTATCATGCCATCTGCAAATAGTGATGGTGTTATTTCTTATCTTCCAGCTTGGTTCCTTTGATATCTGTTCCTTGTCTAATTCTTTTATTTATTTATTTATTGAATAGAGACAGCCAAAAATCAAGAGGGAGAAGGTGGTAGAGAGGGAGGGAGATACTTGCAGTACTTTTCCGATGAACAAGGGTGTTGACAGTTTGATTCATACTCCCAGCCTGTCTCTCTTTCCCTAGTGGGGCAGGGATTGGGGAGGTGGTGTTCCAAGATACATGGTGGGGTCCTATGCCCAAGGAAGTCATGCTGAAATCATGGTGTCATCTGGAACCTGGTGGCTGAAAAAGAGTTAAGATATAATGCAGAACAAATTGTTGGCTAATCATCAACCTAAAGACAAGAATATATTGCAGATGAAGATTGGAGTCTCAGTTTTGGAAAAAGCTAGTGGGTTTATTTTAGGTGTATTCCAAATGGCCCATGACTTTATTATTTTTTGCCTGAGCCTGACATCTAATATGTAGGTGAACCCAGGTTATTATCTGGGGAGATGGTGTCATAATTAGAAAAAGGATTAGAAAGCTGGATCAGGGAAGAGAGTAGCTCTCAAATATGGGAAAAGTGTATAACTATTGTTGACTGTAAACCCCACTGATTTGATCCAGGGCCCATATTCAGCACAGAAGCCTATGTAACCTCTGCATCCCTGTAGCTTACATTCTGGTCATGGCTAAGAACATTCCAGGCTGCACTAGTTTTGGGACCCATCTTCCTCAGGTAGTAGGCAGAGTGCGTTGTCTCATCTCCCTTTTGAGAATGGAACATCCCCTACCATTATTGATCCACATTGAGGGCGAGGTTCTATAGGGGCCCACAAAGGGGTACATTATGTTGTTCCTGATGAAGATGACCAGTGACAGTGGTGATCTGTTAGAGGTCTAGGCCCATCATGTCTGTGTGAGAATCCTAGGACTCCCTGACTATATCCCCAAGTGATGGAGTGGCCTGGTAGTGACTAAAGAGTCATCATTAAAGTATGCCAGTCTCTTGCCCCTATTCAGCTTTTCTATCCTTACTTTCTCTGACAAGGTTAGCTTTGGAGTGATTAGGGATGTGTAATAGGAGGCAGGTGAGGAGGGTATCTAAGTTTAAGTAGAAATTATTTCATTAGGGACTTTAAGGCATCTTTTTAATTCTTTCTATAGTCTCATTTCATTTTTTGACTCATTACAAATTATTGTGCATTTTTGATTCCTTGTCTAATTCTTATGTCTGTAACTTCCAAGACTATGCTGACTAATATTGCTGATAATGGACAGCCTTGTCTTCTTCTGTTCTAAGAGACAAAGTGTTTGGATTCTCTTCTTTGAATATGATGTTGACTGTGGGTTTGTTTTTATATAGCCTTGGATTATTTTTTTGATATTCATAGGTATTCTTATGTTTAATTATTCCTAAAAATGGTATTTTTATTCCTATCACCATGATATGCCAGAACTGAGCAGTATTCTGTTAAAAAAATCAATCAATCAATCAAATCAAATCAAATAAGGAGCTGGGAGGTGGTGCACCTGATTGAGTGCACATTTTATTTTTATTTTTTTAAATTTTTTATTTATTTTCCCATTGTTGCCCTTGTTGTTTTATTATTGTTGTTGTTGATGATGTCATCGTTCTTGGATAGGACAAGAGAAACGGAAGACAGAAAAGGGAGATGAAGATAGACACCTGCAGACCTGCTTCACCACTTGCAAAGCAACTCCCCTGCAGGTGGGGAACCAGGGGATCGAACCCGGATTCTTCCGCCAGTCCTTGTGCTTCACTCCACGCAGTGCACATTTTAATTACAATCATCAAAAACCCTGGTTCAAGCTTCTAGACCCCATCAGGGGGAAAGCTTCATGAGCAGTAAAGCAAGGCTGCAGGTGTATTTGTCTTTTTCTATATTAACTCCTCGTCCCCTTCCAACTTCTCTCATATAAATAATTTAACAAACACATTGATTGAAATTAAATAATTCATTTTGGTTTTAATTTGTGATAACTGACTTTGATTACTCTTATAATATTATAAAATGAAACATTACATTAAATTGCCCCATAAGATCTCTCCATATATGGTCCTTTGAGAAAGATCAAATAATTTGATAATATATGGGTGTCTATGTGAAGATATTAAAATGCTTGTATTTAGAGTCTCTTTTTTTTTTCTCCAGAGAATCACTCAGTTTTAGCTTATGCTAGCACCAGGGGGTGAAGCTGTAGTGCCTACCATACTTAAGCTTGCTCTATCATGTTCAAAATTGCATATATTGAAGTCATTTTTTGAATATGCTGCTACAGTATATATGTATAGTGAAGAGACCCAAGGAGTTACAAACTATGTGGACATAATCAGTGAAATTTGATACAGTAAATGAAAGGAAGTCAGGGACAATAATGAACATAGAGCTTCATTGGACAGTAAGCCATGTTGATTTTTGAGACTGTTGTCTAGGCTAGAATTTCTAAAGAATTACAAGGAAGAATAAAGAGCAAAATTACAGTGAATGTCTTAAAAAGTCTAGCAAATCAGAAGAATGATATGTTGCTCAAAAGAATATATAACAATAATTTAAGTGAGATTTTTTTATTAGTGACAATATTATTTACAAAATTATAAGGTAACAGGGGTATGATTCGACAGCTTTTCCAATACCAGAGTTCTGTGTCCCCAGCACCTCCACTGAAAATTGCAGTAGTTCTCCAAAGATCACAAATGAAGGTTTGAGGGATGAAATATATATATATATATATATATATATATATATATATATATATATATATATATATATATATTCCTGTGGCCCTGCCTTCTCTTCTTTTCTAAGTCATACCTATACCTAGTATTACTTCTAAATATTCTTCTTTTCTCTCTGACTCCTGATGGAGTTGGAGTTCAGAGTCCTCTGGTCATCTTCCTCTGGGAGTATGAACCAAAATTCTTTTTGTTTTCTTTAACTTTTTTTTATAGGACAGAGAGAAATGAAGAGAGGAGAGGGAGACAGAGAGGGGGAGAGAAAGATAGACACCTGCGGACCTGCTTCACCGCTTTTGAAGCAACCCCCCTGCAAGTGGGAAGCCGTTTCCTTATGCAGGTCTTTGGGCTTCCCGCCATGCGCACTTAACCTGCTGCACTACTGCCCGACCCACATTTTTTTAACATTTTATCTTTATTTATTCATTAGATAGAAACAGCCAGAAATCAAGAGGGAAGGAAGGGGTGATAGAGAGGGAGAGAGACAGAGAGACACCTGCAGACCTGCTTCACCACTTACAAAGCTTTCCACCTGCAGATGGGGACTGCGGGCTCAAACCCAGGTCCTTGCGCACTGTAACATGTGCGCTCAGCCAGGTGTGCCACCACCCGACTCCTGGACCAAATTTCTTTATGGGGTGCAGAAGATGGGAGTTCGGGCTTCTGTAATTGCCTCTCCACTTGACATGGCCATTGACAGGTTGACCCATACCCCTTTCCCCAGCCTGTTTCTATCTTTCCCCTAGTTGGGTAGGACTCTGGAGAGGTGAGGTTCTAGAGCACATTGGTAAGGTTGTCTCCCCAAAGAGGTCAGGATAAAATCATAGCAGCAGCTGCAACTTGATGATGGGAAGACTGTGGCTTGGTGAGATATTGAAGATATCCTGGCCATAAATTGTTGAAACTTCATTTAGTTATCATTGCTTCTTTTAATTGGGGGGAGCAAAATGTAGCTGTTGCTACTCAAATGATAAAACTTTAACACATTGCTTTATTTTATAAAATGATAAATTTATTTTAAGTTTTATTTATTTGATAGAGATAGAAATTCAAAGGAAAGGGGGAGGTAGAGAGGGGAGTAGAGAGAGAGAAAGAGAGAGGAAGAGAGATGCCTGCATACTGCTTCACTACTTTGTGAAACATAATTCCTACGGGTGGGGGCTGAGATCTTGAACCCAGAACCTTACACATGGTAATAATGTAATAATGTGTGTACTAAACTGTGCATACCACTGCCCTGTCCTGATAAATTTCTTTTAAAAACAGTTTTATGAACTTTCAGATACAAAAGATATAAAATTTTCTTAGACAAAAGCAGGTTTAGATTGTGTTAAGTTTTATTCCTCATATATGTAGAAGGATAGACAGCTCTTTTATTTCTGACTTTGTATTCAGTATGTGTATATGGAAAGTATAGAACACTTTAGTGAGTTTTTTCTATTGAGTTATATATCATCAAGTGTCGTTCAAAAATCACCATTTTCTATGTGCCTTAACAATGAACAATGTAGAGAAGAAGCAATTTTGTTGATAGGAAGTTGCTTCTGATTTAAAACTTTAAGAATGACAACTTAATTTAGTAGAACCTCCAACTTCAAAGTGACAGTGTACAGCCAACTCTCTCCTGAAAGGCTTAATCTTTCACTCTCTTTTTCATCTTCAATAAATAAATTAAATCTGTCAGATGCCATATATAAGAACTTTATATTCCAAAAAGTTTAGGAATTTCCCTTGGATGATCCATAGAAATAATTTTGACAAGGTGTAAATGTGGATTTTCTTCACTGAGATAGTTTCTGGTGCCGTTCTCTGTATATGGTGATGTTGGTCTCTACAACAGAAAGGAAAAGATAAATCAGACTACTAGTATAACTTCTTACACAGAGAAAAAAGCTAGTCTAAAAGAATGCTTCACAGTTTGAAAGGAAGTAAAATTCAAGAGAGTAAGTATACCAGGATATGAAACTTTGTCATTTTGTATGCTTTTTTTTTCTGTTCTAAATTCTCTTTTATTTGTCTCCTTAGAAATGAGAACATGCAGATCTTTTTAAAATAACATTTGGGACATTCCTCTCTCTCTTTTTCTTTTTTTTAAATTTTTATCTATAAAATGGAAACATTGACAAGACCATAGGATAAGAGGGGTACAATTCCACACAATTCCCACTACCAGAACTCTGTTATCTCATTTCTTCCCCTGATAGCTTTCCTATACTTTATCCCTCTTGGAGTATCCCAGGATCATTGTGGGTTGCAGAAGGTGGAAGGTCTGGCTTCTGTAATTGCCTCCTCACTGAACATGGGCATTGACTGGTCAATCCATACTCCCAGTCTCTCTCTCTCTTTCCCTAGTGGGTCAAGTCTCTGGGGAAGTGGGGCATAAGGTCACATTGGTGGGATCTGCCCAGGATAGTCCAGTTGGCATCATGGTATCATCTGGAACCTGGTGACTAAAAAAAGAGTTAAGATATAATGCAGAACAAATTGTTGGCTGATCATGAACCTAAAGCCCGGAATATTGCCGTGAAGATTTGGGATTTTTGTTTTGGAGATAACTAGTAGATCTATTTTAAGTATATTCCAAGGGCCCATGACTATACTAATTTTTTCCTGAGCCTTACATCTGGTATGCAGGTGGACACAAGTTATTGTCTGGGGAGATGATTTTTTGGCTGGGAAAAGGGCTAGAAAGCTGGATCAGGGAAGAGAGTAGCTCCCAAATATGGGAAAAGTGTACAAATATTGTTGACTTTAAACCCCATCGATTTTATTCTAGAGGCCATATTCAGCACAGGAGCCTATGTAACCTCTGTATTCCTGTAGGTCTAAGCTCTCATTCTGTGGTCACGAGTTGGAATATTACAGGTTGCACCAATTTCAGGACCTGTCTTCCTCAGGTAGTAGGTAGAGTATATTGTCCAACCTCCCTTCAGAGGATGGAATAGTCTATACCATTTTGATCCACATTGAGTGCAAGGTCCTGTGGGGGTCCATTATGTTGTTCCTGATGGAGATGTACAGTGACAATGGACAGAGGGATCTGTTAGAAATCCAGGACCATCATGTCTGTATGGGAATCCTAGGACTCTGTTGGGTAGTTGCCATCTCCCCCTGGCTTCTGCTTAACCATATGCCTATATAGGGATTTTACTGATCCAAAGCTTTGGTCTATTTACATAAATCACTTTTACATAAAGCACTCCATGGCATTGGTGGTTCTATGATAGGATTCTCTCCTGCTCCACCCCCTCCTTGTCACACACTGATCCCTTCTTTGTCACACTCTGATTTTCACCAGTCACTTTTCTCTCCACCCTCTCTATGTCACATCCTGTTTCCACCCTACTTGGAGAGTATAAAAACAGCTGCTCTTCTGATTAAAGACACTTGGAAATTGCTTTCCGGCTCCGAGAGTTCCAGAGTGTATCTCCTGCGGAAGTTGGTGCAGCACGAGTTCCTGATGCCTCTCCCACACAGCAGCCTAGATCAGCTCCAGTTGAGTTCTCTCCAACCCAGAGAGCACTAGCTCGGGAAGAAGTACCCTCAGGCTATCCCGGCAGGACTCTTTGCCTAGGTCCCCAGCAGATGGGGTGGTCTGTTAGTGACTCAAGAGTCATCATTAAAGTGTGCCACTCTCTTTCCCTTACTCAGCTTCTATAGTCCTTACTTTGACAAGGTTAGCTTTGAAGTGATTGAGGAAAGTATAATAGGAAGTAGGTGAGGAGGGTATCATTGTTCCTAAACCTATTAATAATAAGTAGAGATTGGAATATCTTGTAGCATGGTGTGTTAATTATTATAAGGTGATACCTTAGAAGAAATTAATACTATGTAAGGAATTAGTTAGACTTCTTACTTTCCCTCTAGCATTGTTTCTGGTCACCAAACTTTTTTGCTTTCAGTGTTCTGACCATTCTCCATGGTACAGAATTATAAAGTGGTATGCCTGTCTTGATTTTTGTATGGAAATGGCTAGTAATCATTGTAGCCTAAGCCATAAATGGTAAAATACCAAAAATATGAAATTAAGACAAAATTTAATATTATACTAAATAAATTAACACTGCTGATATTTTGCTTAATATGTTTATATTCATATACCCTCTATAGTTATAGTCTTATTACATTTAGATATTTATTTGTTTTATTTATTTTATCAATGCTAGTGTTTCACCACTCTGAGCTGATTGTTTTTTTTTTCTATTGAGAGAAACAGAAGAAGTGAGGAAAAGGCACTATAGCCCCAAAGTTTCCTCTTGTGTTTGGGAGGTGGGTTTCTGATTTTTGTGCGTAAACTATTCAATTATTAAGTGTTGGACCAGTTTAATTGTTTTTAATATTATTTATTATTATAAAGTAATTATTTCTTGATTTCTTTTATGGCTCATTGCTTCCCTAAGTAATGCTACATGATTCTTTTTTTTTTTTTTTTTTTTTTTTTTTTTATTTATTTATTTAAATTTTTAATTTAAGAAAGGATTAGTGAACAAAGGCATAAGGTAGGAGGGGTACAACTCCACACAATTCCCACCACCCAATCCCCATAACCCACCCTCTCCCATGATAGCCTTCCCATTCTCTAGCCCTCTGGGAGCATGGACCCAGGGTCGTTGAGGGTTGCAGAAGGTAGAAGGTCTGGCTTCTGTAATTGCTTCCCTGCTGAACATGGGTGTTGACTGGTCGGTCCATACTCCCAGTCTGCCTCTCTCTTTCCCTAGTCAGGTGTGTCTCTGGGGAAGCTGAGCTCCAGGACACATTGGTGGGGTCCTCAATCCAGGGAAGCCTAGCCAGCATCCTGGTGGCATCTGGAACCTGGTGATTGAAAAGAGAGTTAACATACAAAGCCAATCAATTTGTTGAGCAAACATGGATCCCAAGATTGGAATAGTGGAGAGGAAGTGTTGGGGAGGTACTCACTGCAAACTCTAGTGTAATGCTGCTTTCAGGTATATATTTTGCAGTAGTTTATGGATACGTGTGCACATACGCTCTCTCTCACAGAAACTGGTATATGTCTAGGTTATGGGACTTTGTTAGAAAGTGAACTACCTGAGATGAAATTAGAGTGTACTATAAAAGGAAAGGTCTCACCCGAGTAATGAAGCTGAAGGGTTGTCACTCCACACGTGAAGTCTCTGGATACACTCTGAGGTGAAGCATGTTGAGATGGCAATCGTTGCTTTGGTTAGGTTGTGATCGGCGGATGCAATATTATTTGGTATGGAATGGGAGAAGCATACGGGAAAGTGAGCCCTATCCAAGGGTGCCAGGACTGGGGGAAGTAGGGGCTCTATAGTGAAGATGTGAGGTTCCTGCTGTCTTAGGGTTCAAAAAGACAATCAATAGTTAATATTACCCACACATTATTTGTTAATTGGGTTAACTTTGAAAAGTCCCTTTGTTATGGTTTGCTGTACAGTACCCAGTATCTTGTATATAGCTGTGCTATTGGAAGCTTCTAATCTACTTGGTCTAGGCTTTTGAGAGAGTCCGCATATCAAATACGTAGCCTATCTATTAAAAAGATTCAGTTTGTCTTTTGAGAACCTTTGAGACATACAATTGATTTCCCCCTCTCATATTAATTAACTACTGATTTATATGACTACATTTTGCTAGGAGTGTACATAAACACCATTCCCATCACCAAAGGACCGTGACCCATCCCTCCCGCCCATTCCCACCCCCCACTGGCCCAGGAAGCTACATGTCTACTCCTCACCACTGGGTTTTTACTTTGGTGCCCTACTTACAATTTGATCAGGTCCTGCTTTTAGTTTCCCTTTCAAATCTTCTAAGTCAGCTTCTGTTGATGAGTGGGATCATCCCATACTCATCTTTAACTTTCTGACTTAGTCCACTTAACATAATTCCTTCTAGCTCTGTCCAAGATGGGTCAGAGAAGGTGAGTTCATTGTTCTTGATAGCTGCATAGTATTCCATTGTGTATATATACCACAGCTTTCTCAGCCATTCATCTGTTGTTGGGCACCTGGGTTGCTTCCAGGTTTTAGCTATTATGAATTGTGCTGCTATGAACATAGGAGTACACACCTCTTTTTGGTTGGGTGTTATGGAGTCCTTGGGGTATAACCCCAGGAGAGGAATTATTGGGTCATATGGAAGGTCCATGTCTAGCCTTCTGAGGGTTTTCCAGACTGCTCTCCACAGAGGCTGTACCAATTTACATTCCCACCAGCAATGTAAAAGGGTTCCTCTGTCCCCACATCCTCTCCAGCATTTGTTGCTGCTGTCCTTTTTGATGTATGCCATTCTTACAGGAGTGAGGTGGTATCTTAGTGTTGTCTTAATTTGCATTTCTCTGACAATCAGTGACCTAGAGCAGTTTTTCATATGTTTGTTAGCCTTTTGGATCTCCTCTGTGGTGAGTGTTTTGTTCATTTCCTCTGCCCATTTTTGGATGGGGTCATTTGCTTTTTTGTGGCTAAGTTTGCTGAGCTCTTTATATATTTTGGTGATTAGTTTCTTGTCTGATGTCTGGCATGTAAAGATCTTCTCCCATTCTGTGAGGGGTCTCTCTGTTTGTTTAATAGTTTCTTTGGATGTGCAGAAGCTTTTCAATTTGATGTAGTCCCATTGGTTTGTTTCTGCTTTGGTCTTCCTTGCAATTGGGTTTGATTCATCGAAGATATCCTTGAGGTGTAGATGGGAAAGTGTTTTACCAATGTTTTCCTCTAAGTATTTGATTGTTTCTGGTCTGACATCTAGGTCTTTGATCCATTTGGAGTTGATTTTTGTTTCTGGTGAGATAAAGTAGTTCAATTTCATTCTTCTGCATGTTTCAACCCAGTTTTCCCAGCACCATTTATTGAAGAGAGCCTCCTTCTTCCATTTAATCCTTTGGGCCCCCTTATCAAAGATTAGATGCCCATAGGTGTTGGGATTTACTTCTGGGCTTTCAATTCTGTTCCACTGGTCTGTGTGCCTATTTTTGTTCCAGTACCATGCTGTTTTGATGATGATGGCTTTATAATATAGTTTAAGGTCTGGGAGTGTGATGCCTCCATTTCTGTTTCTTTTCCTCAAGATGGTTTTGGCAATTCTAGGTGTTTTCAGGTTCCAGATAAATGATTGTAGTGTTTGTTCTATTCTCTTAAAGAAGCTTGGTGGAACTTTGATGGGTATTGCATTAAATTTGTATATGGCTCTGGGGAGAATGTTCATTTTGATGATATTTATTCTTCCAATCCATGAGCATGGGATATCTTTCCATTTCTTGGTATCAGTTTCTATCTCCTTGAGTAGCGACTCATAGTTTTCAGCATACAAGTCTTTCACTTCTTTGGTCAACTTTATTCCTAGGTATTTGATTGATTTTGCTGAAACAGTGAATGGGAGTGATTTCTGGATGTCTTCTTCTTCAGATTTAGTGTTTGCATAAAGAAATGCCACTGATTTTTGTACATTGATTTTGTAGCCTGATACCTTGCTATATTGCCTAACAACTTCCAGTAATTTTCTACTGGATTCTTTAGGTCTTTCTATGTATACTATCATATCATCTGCAAATAGTGAGAGCTTGACTTCTTCCCTTCCAATCTGTATCCCTTTGATTTCTTTCTCTTGCCTGATTGCTATGGCAAGAACTTCCAATACTATGTTGAAGAGTAACGGTGACAGTGGGCAGCCCTGTCTAGTCCCTGATCTGAGGGGGAATGCTTTCAGCTTCTCTCCATTGAGTATGATGTTGGCTGTAGGTTTGCTATATATAGACTCCACTATCTTGAGGAATTTCCCATCTATTCCCATTTTTTGTAGAGTTTTGAGCATGAATGGGTGTTGGATTTTGTCAAAGGCTTTCTCTGCATCTATTGAGATAATCATGTGGTTTTTGGCTTTGCTTTTATTGATGTGATGAATGACATTGATTGATTTACGGATGTTGAACCAGCCTTGCATTCCTGGGATGAATCCCACTTGGTCATGATGAACAATCTTTTTGATGTGTTGCTGTATCCGGTTGGCCAAGATCTTGTTTAATATTTTGGCATCTATGTTCATCAGAGATATTGGTCTGTAGTTTTCCTTTTTTGTTCTGTCCCTATCAGCTTTTGGTATCAGGGTGATGTTGGCTTCATAAAAGGTGGAAGGGAGTATTCCTGTTTCTTCAATCTTATGGAATAGCTTAAGAAGTATGGGTATTAACTGTTTCCTGAAAGTTTTGTAGAATTCGTTTGTGAAGCCATCAGGTCCAGGACTTTTGTTGTTGGGGAGATTCTTAATAACGGTTTCAATTTCTTTGTCTGTGATTGGTGCATTTAGATTTTGTAGTTCTTCTTGGTTCAGTTTTGGAAGTGCATAGGTTTCTAGGAATTGTTCCATTTCTTCCAGATTCTCTAGCTTGGTGGCATATAGTTCTTTATAGAAGTTTCGCAGAATTCTCTGGATTTCTGTGGTGTCAGTTGTGATATCTCCTGTATCGTTGACAATTCTATTAATTTGAGTCTTCTCTCTTTTTTGTTTGGTGAGTCTGGCTAGGGGTTTGTCAATTTTGTTTAATCTTTCAAAGAACCAACATTTGGCTTCATTGATCTTTTGTATGGTTCTTTTATTTTCGATGTTGTTTATTTCTGCTCTAACTTTAGTGATTTCTGTCCTTCTGGTTGCTTTAGGGTTCCTTTGTTCCTCTTCCTCTAAGTCCTTGAGGTGTGTAGTAAGTTCGTTCATTTGGGCTTCTTCTTGGTGTTTAATATGTGATTGTATAGCTATAAGTTTCCCTCTCAGTACTGCTTTAGCTGTGTCCCAAATATTTTGATAGGTTGTGTCTTCATTTTCATTAGTTTCCAGGAACATTTGAATTTCCTGTTTGAGTGAGTGTCTGACCCAGTGGTTCTTAAGGAGCGTGTTGTTTAGTTTCCAAATTCTATGTCTTTTAATAATTTTCCGTTTGTTGTTAAAAGTTAGTTTTACTCCACTGTGGTCTGAGAAGATACTTGGGATGATTTCAATGCTCTTGAATTTATTGATGCTGTCTTTGTGGCCTAACATGTGGTCTATCCTTGAGTATGTGTTATGTGGATTTGAAAAGAAGGTGTATTCCAGTTTTTTGGGGTGGAGGAGTCTGAAAATGTCCAAGAGGTCTAGTCTGTCAATCTCTTCATTCAATTCTCTTATATCTTTATTGGTTCTCTTCTTTGTTGATCTGTCTAAGTGTGAGAGTGGGGTATTGAAGTCTCCCACTATTATTGTATTACTATTGATGTATTTTTGAAATTGTTTCAATAGGTGTTTAATGTATTTAGATGGTCCCTCGTTGGGTGCATAGATGTTAATAATTGTTAAGTCTTCTTGGCTGATTGATCCTCTTATCATTATGTAATGTCCTTGCCTATCTTTTATTACTTTATTTAATTTAAAATCTATCGTGTCTGAGATGAGAATGGCTGTTCCTGCCCTTTTTTGTGGACCGTTAGCCTGTATGATAGTTTTCCATCCTTTCACTTTAAGTCTGTGTTTATCTTGTTGTGACAGATGTGATTCTTGCAAGCAGCATATGGTTGGGTTATGTTTTCTGATCCATCCCCCCACCCTGTGCCTTTTGATGGGTGAGTTTAAGCCATTGACATTTATTGATATTATGGATTTAATGTATTGTAGTGCCATTGTTCTAAGAAACAATTTGTTTGCTCTGATATATTACAAGTATTATAGTGATGTTCTTGTTTATAAGAGGTCTTTTAATACCTCTTTCAGGGCCGGCTTGGTGATAGTTGCCTCCTTTAACTGTTGTTTGTCTAAGAAGGTTTTGATCCCTCCATCTAGCTTGAATGAAAGTCTAGCAGGATATATAATCCTTGGTTGAAATCCTTTTTCATTCAGGGCTCGATAGATATCTTGCCACTCCCTTCTGGCTTTTAGAGTTTGAGTTGAAAAATCTGCAGAAAGTCTTATGGGTTTTCCCCTGTATGTGACTTTTTGTTTCTCTCTTGCAGCCTTTAGGATCCTTTCTTTATCCTTACTTCTTCTCATTGTGACTATGATGTGTCTTGGTGTTTTCAGGTCTGGGTTGATTCTGTTTGGTACTCTCTGGGCCTCTTGCACCTTGATATCCTTTCTGTTATTCAGGTCTGGGAAATTTTCTTGTATTATTTCCTCTAGGATGTTTGCTTCCCCTTCCTCTCTTTCTTCCTCTGGCAGGCCAATTATACGAATGTTACTTCTTTTGAGATCATCCCATATGTCTCTGTTGTTGTTTTCAGTGTCTCTCAATCTCTTTTTAAGCTCTTTCACCTCTTTCTTAGTTTTCTCTAACTCATCCTCTGTCTGACTAATTCTGTTTTCTGCTTCTGTTAGTCTGCTTTCCCTTGCCTCAGCTTCTTTCTTCATTACAGCTATTTCAGCTTTCAGTTCTCTAATTGTCTCAAGATAATCAGTATTTTCCTTGGGGGTCTCAACTGTTGTTTCCCTAATACTGCCATTTCTTTCCTCCAATGTTGTTTTCATTTCTGTGATTAATAAGTTTATTATTGCTTGCATACTTTTCTTATCTATGGTTACTTCTGACTGATTTGTGGTTTCTTCTGGGCTCTTGTCTTCATTCATTGGGGTAGCAGTTTTATTTGTTTTTAATCTACCCATTTTTTTTTTAATTTATGTGTTTCTCTCTTTTTTTTTTTTTTTTTAATGTTCTGTTGTTCCTCAGTTGTTGTGTTTTGAGCACAAGTAACACTGTACTAAATACCTTTATGACAATTGCACTCACCAACCTCCGGAATAACCGTAGCAACTGAAGTAAGTATTGAAGGAGTTTAATCGTTACCAGTTAGCCAAACAATTTCTCCAGTCCGTGAAAAAATAGTAACCAAATCCCAGTGAAGAAAGAGAAAAGGAAGAGAGGATAGCAAGAATAGACAGTTATGCAAATCTACTATCCAGTGTATATTCTAAGGGTAACAAGAGTGTAAAGGGAACTAGAGCAGAGATACACACATAGAGAGTCCACTCTGGGTCAGATTTCTTCCCCAAAGTAATTCAGAAATTCAGAAAGGCAAAGAAGAAAGAAGTGTATGACAAGATTAAAAAAAAAAAAAAAAAAAAAAAGAAAAAAAAAGAGAGAGATTGAGAGAGATAAGAGAGAGAAAAGGGAGAAGATAGGAAGAAGAGTTGTAATTAAAGAGCAGTGCGAGGAACTTCCCAAATGTGTATCAGTGAATTAAAAAAAAAAAAAAAAAGGAAAAAGGAAAAAAAAAAAAAAAAAAAAAAAAAAAAAACCCTGTTTGGTGGTATGGGGTATCCTGCTAGTAGCTGGTCCCAGGCACTGCTTATGGGGGGAGGGGGGGCGGCGGGAAGGATGTATGCTTGAAAATTAAAAGGAAGAAAAAAGAATTTTTTCCCCTACTCTAATTCTTAACCCAAATTAAGTTATAGAAACATCCTTGGTATGACCGTTATGGCCCCTTATTGGATGGCCTGCTAAAGGCAGAAAATCCTATTGTTTACACGAGATGTGTCCGGAGCTCAAAGGCTAACCGCTTCTGCTTCTCCGGGCGCCATCTTCCGGGAAACCCCGCCCTCCAGACTTTTTTAAAGGATTTCTCAAAAATGAACACTAGCTCCAAGTCCTTTGATCCAATGAGAGCTATACTCAAGAAGTCTTTGGATCCACCCTCAGGGTCGCGGTGGACCCTGGCAACTCCCAAGAGGCAGCCCCCGAGCTAAAGTGCTCTCTCCGGGTCCTCTGCCCGCCGCGCTCTGCAACCGGCGGAGGAGCCGCCTTCCCGGGCGGGCGGAGGACAATGCCCGGCGCACTTGCCTTGCCTGGCGCCGCCTGGGAATTCTGGAGCCCCGCTAGTCCGTGTCACCTTTGCTCTAATTGTTAACCCAAATTAAACTGTAATAACTTCTTTGGTGCCCTCCCCCTTATTGACTGGCCTGCTAAAGGCAGAAAATCCTACCTTTGCCGGCGATGCTATCAGAGCACTCGCTGTTAAGCGACTTCTCAGGCCGTCGCCATCTTCATGCTACATGATTCTATGCATTTATTGTGTAGCCTACCACTTTATTATATTGTATTAGTAAGATTTTTTCTTTGAATGGTATCTTGAAGTTTTCCATATATAATATTAAGTCCTCTACAATTAGTCATTATCATAAATCCTGTCTCTTTTAAATCTCTATCTTCCCCTCTGTGTGTGTTTGTCCCCACCCCCTCTATTTCTCTCTCTGTGTCACCTGAGTCTCATGCATATATATAATTTAACTTCACTTCTCTAAACAACTGGAAATCAGACCTGGGTTAAGTACATGGCAAGGTATATACCATACTCAGTGAAGTATCTTTCCAGCTAACCCTTTGACTTGTACTTCTTTTTCCTTTTTCCCAACAGTTATAGTAAGTACCCTAAAACTCTGAACAAAGGAATAAATAGTGTCCTCTTGAGTGAATTGTTTCTTTAATAAACAATATTAGGAAAATTAGATAGCTACAAGCATGATTTTATACGATGCTCAATAATTAACTCAAAATAAATTAAGTACTTGAACATTATACTCCAATGTATTGAAGAATGACCAGGAAAAATATTTATTTCAGGCATGTCTTCAGGCACTCAGTTTAGAATGCAAGAGAAACAAAAGCAGATATAGAAAAATGGGATTATGTCAAACTGAAAAGATTCTGCAAAGTGAAAGCAACTATAATTTAAAAAAATTCTACTTAATGGAAGAAAATATTTTCATACCACATGTCAGACAAAGGTTTAATATCTAAGATTAATGAAGAACTCACTCAACAAAAACAAAATGACCCCATTAAAAATAGGGAAATGTGAACAAACGCTTTATTGAAAAAGACATACAAATGGCCAAGAAGAATGTGGCAAAATATTAATATTTTATATCAGGAAAATTATAATTAGGATTAGGACATTAGTGATATAACTCTTCATACCTATAAAATTGCTTATATCAAGATATCAGAAAGAAAAAAACTATTGTTAGTGAATATGTGAGAAAGGAACCCTTTTATATTTTTAGGTGGATTCTATGGAAAAGAGTGATGAGATTTCTCAAATATTAAAAAAAATCTTGCACTTGTATATGATACAGTAAGACCACATTTTGCAATCTACCTGAATAACAGAAAAATACTAGTATGAAAATACATGCGTGCACCTATATTTATAACATAACTATTTTCTTTTTTTTATCTTTTTTTTTCTTTTTTATTTAAGAAAGAATTAATTAACAAAACCATAGGATAGGAGGGGTACAACTCCACACAATTCCCACCACCCAATCTCCATATCCCACCCCTCCCCTGATAGCTTTCCCATTCTCTATCCCTCTGGGAGCATGGACTCAGGGTCATTGTGGGTTGCAGAAGGTAGAAGGTCTGGCTTCTGTAATTGCTTCCCCGCTAAACATGGGCATTGACTGGTTGGTCCATACTCCCAATCTGCCTCTCTCTTTCCCTAGTAGGGTGGGTCTCTGGGGAAGCAGAACTCCAGGACACATTGGTGGGGTCTTCAGTCCAGGGAAGCCTGGCCGGCATCCTGATGGCATCTGGAACCTGATGACTGAAAAGAGAGTTAACATACAAAGCCAAACAAATTGTTGAGCAATCATGGACCCAAAGCTTGGAATAGTGGAGAGGAAGTGTTGGGGGGATACTCACTGCAAACTCTAGTGTACTTCTGCTTTCAGGTGTATATTTTGCAGTAGTTTACGGATACGTGTGAACATATGGTCTCTCTCACAGAAACTGGTGTATATCTAGGTTTTGGGACTTTGTTAGAAAGTGAACCACCTGAGATGGAATTAGAGTATACTATGAAAGGAAAGGTCTCACCCGAGTAATGAAGCTGAAGGGTTGTCATTCCACACGTGAAGTCTCTGGACACAGTCTGAAGTGAAGCATGTTGAGGTGGCAATCGTTGTGTTGGTTAGGTTGTGATCGGCAGATGCAATATTATTTGATATGGATTAGGAGAGGCATATGGGAAAGTGGGCCCTATCCAAGGGTTCCAGGACTGGGGGAAGTAGAGGCTCTATAGTGGAGATGTGAGGTTCCTGCTGTCTTATGGTTCAAAAAGACAATTGATAGTTAATGTTATCATCACATTAATTGGTAATTGGTTTAACTTTAAAAAGTCCTTTTGTTAGGGTTTGCTGTACAGTACCCAGTATCTTGTATATAGCTGTGCTATGCAGCTATCAAGAACAATGAATCTACCTTCTCTGACCCATCTTGGACAGAGCTAGAAGGAATTATGTTAAGTGAGCTAAGTCAGAAAGATCAAGATGAGTATGGGATGATCTCACTCATCAACAGAAGTTGAGTAAAAAGATCTGAAAGGGAAACTAAAAGCAGGACCTGACCAAATTGTAAGTAGGGCACCAAAGTGAAAACCCTGTGGTGAGGGGTAGACATGCAGCTTCCTGGGCCAGTGGGGGGTGGGAGTGGGTGGGAGGGATCGGTCACAGTCTTTTGGTGGTAGGAATGGTGTTTATGTACACTCCTAGTAAAATGTAGTCATATGAATCACTAGTTAATTAATATGAGAGGGGGAAAATTAATTGTATGTCTCGAAGTTTTTCAAAACACAAACTGAATCTTTTCAATATATAGGCTGTATAATTAATATGCAGACTCTCTCAAAAGCCTAGACCAAGTAGAACATAACTATTTTCAATAACCAAAATATGGAAGCAACTCATGTTTCCAAAGACAAATGAGTGACAAAGAAAATATGGTTTATATACACCCAGTGGAGTGCTTGCTACTCAGTGAAAAACGGTTAAGATCTTGCCTTTTGCTACAACATGGGTGGAAGTGAAATAGATTGTGCTAAGTGAAATAACAGGATGGTCTTGCTCATGTATAATATAAATGCGGAAGTGGGGAGAGGGCAATGGTCGTAGATATCGTAGGATGGTAACACATACTTTGAAGAAAGGTAGAATTGTATAAATAAAACCTATATAGTATTATAAAACAGTATAAACTCAATAAAACAATGCATTTTACAAAGTCATTTTATTGAGGAAATTTATTTAGAAGACACATACTTCCTGATGATAGGTGTCTGCTCACCAACCCCATCTCCAACCCAGGTATTTCTTCATTATCATGCACAAGATACCCAATACCCTCCCCACCCACTTCTTTCTAGTTCAAAAGACTTTTATTTGCTGCAATATACCCCACCTAATTCAAATCTCTATTTCCCTCTTTTTAAAATATTTTTTTAAATTTTATCTTTATTGGTTTATTGGATAGAGACTGGCAGAAATTAAGAGGAGGGAGAGATATAGAGGGAGAGTGGCAAAGAGACACCTGCAACACTGCTTCACCACTTGTGAAGTTTCCCTCCTGAAGGCAGGGACTAGGGGATTGAACTTGGGTCCCTGTGCACTGTAACATAGGCACTCAACCAGGTGTGCCACCACCCAGACTGACTAGTATATTGGGAGTGAGGGTGTTTTGTAGACACCTATCCCAAGGAGATTGGAATTGTACCCACATGTCAATAACTGTGCTGTAAATTATTACACTACTAGTAAACATAAAAATACACTGTTTTGTATTTTATTGTCATGTGGAAAACTGAGAAATGTTATGCATGCACAAACTACTGTATTTACTGTCCACTGTAAAACATTAATCCACCATTAAAGAAATAGAAAAAAAAATAGAGGAGCTGAGTGATGGTACACCAGGTTGAATGCACACAGTGCAGTGCATAGCACCCAGGTTCAAGCCCCTGTCCTCACTTGCAATGGGGGAATTTTCACAATCAATGAATGTGCTGAAGATGTCTCTCCCACTCTTCTTCTCCCTTCTCCTTCTTCTCCTTCTTCTTCTCCTTCTTCTCCTTCTTCTCCTTCTTCTCCTTCTTCTCCTTCTTCTCCTTCTCCTTCTCCTTCTCCTTCTCCTTCTCCTTCTCCTTCTCCTTCTCCTTCTCCTTCTTCTCTACTTCTTTTCTTTTTGCCTCTGGGATTATTGCTGGAGCATGATGTCAGAACGATGAATCTACCACTCCCAGTGGCCATATTTACCTTTTTTTTTTTCTTCTTTCTATTTCATTCGATAGAACAGAGATAAAATGAGAAGGGAGGAGGAGATAGAGAGGTAGAGAGAAAGACAAAAAAATACATTTTGAAAGAATAATATCTTTTGAACAAAGGTTATACCAATCTCATTGGATGATTGTTTTCTTTGGATAGATCACTAAAGAAGAAATACTTGATAATACAATAGATCCATTTCTATTGTTCTGAGGAAACTCCAGACCATTTTCCACAGGATTTGAACCCATTTAAATTCCCACCAATAGTGTATAAGTGTTCTTCTTTCCCCACTTTTCCAACAGTACTAGTATGGCATTCTCATAGGTGTCTGTTTAAGAAACTGTCATAAGTGATGCATTTGCTTAGTCAAGGTTACTATTTTTTACAAACATCAGGCATAATAATGTTAGAAGTCAAATGAACTATTTTTAAATAAGAGATTCAAAACCCAGAAGACTGAAAGTATGTGCATTTTCTTTTAACTCATATTTGTTAAGTATTTCTATGAAGGAATAAGTGAATTAGTGTTAAAATGAGAGTTTTAAACAACCATACATGACACAGATATGTTTGAATAAGAAAAAATCTGATCATGATGTCAAACATGTGGATCATGGAACTAATCTGAACATGTCACTAAAATAAATACATAAGATACACTTCAAACAAGTCAATAATTGTGGAGATTTCTTTTTTTCCTGAGTTAAAGCTCATGTTGTATGTTCCAGGAGCAAGAAATGTGGCTCTTATGTAACCACAAGAAATTTGTTTCTCAACCCATGAAAGGATAAAACTTACTTAATATCTTCCAACAACATATTACTTGAACTACATCACTTTTACCCTTTAGGGATGGACATTACAACTCAAAGTAATATTTAAATAAAATAACAAATTAAATACTTTTGTAGTCTTCAGATTGGTTTTGTGAGTAATTCCCATCTCACAGAACAACTAGCATTATTCTAAGTTAAAGAGAGTTCTCAGATTCAAGATGGAGGATCCCAGGGAAACAAGTGAACTTTAGAAGAAAATAGTCAAAATAAAGTTGGGCTGCAATAAGATCAGTAGAAGAGTGATCTAAGACTCACAAGGAAAAACTGAGTATGTGGTAATGAAACTACTTTTTCTATTTCTATAAAACTGCTCAGTGAAACCATCAGATCTTAAATTTGCTGCACTTACTGTCTTTAACAGGGTCAAGTAGTGTTTGCAATAGAAAATAAGATTACTTAAAAAAATGTGTATACACAAATATGCTCTATAGGAAGTACAAAGAACTTTTTGTTAGTAAAATAAATATGGGCCTTAGAAAAATCTGTGCATCTGATTTCTATTAAAATCTAAAAGACATATTTAGACCATGCCTTTGCTTAGGTGAAATATATCACACCCAGTGAAAGTTTCACCTTGTATTTTCCTGTACTGTGTTTAACTAGAACTCTGGTTATTGAAATCCTCACTGAACTTCTCTATCCAAGTTGAAGATAGAATAAAAATCATTTATTTGTGTTTATTAGAATAATCCCTACTGAGAAATTCATTTCTCCAGTAATCTAACAAATAAATTAATAATATTAAAAAAAATGATGTGTCCACTTCATTGGTTGCAGCTGCATGCTATCTAATCAAATGTATTAACTTTTTTCACAATTTCCATTTAATTTTCCTCTTAGGAATAGCTTTACTAATAACCTACTATGAGAAATCTGCTTTCAATATGAAAAAAATTACGATTTATTTTTTGCCAAGAAAGAAGAGAATTTCTGAGTTTCTAAATATATATTAACCCTGGAAAGTCTTTAGGGTTCTATTTACTATTCTAGGAGAAAGTTAGTTATAGAAAAATGCTTTGAGGGGCCAGGTGGTGGCGCACCTGATTAAGCGCACACACTACAGTTGCAAGGAACCAGGTTCAAGCTTGGTCTACATTGGGATGCATGATCATAGGATGAGCCTAGATAAATGTGTACTTGGGAGCAGACAAGTCCAGTTTCCTCAGTAAAGGTAAATGACTTGTGTCGAACACTGCCTCTTACCCATGTTACAGTATATTTATTCTGTATCATATTTATAGCCATATAAATAATGTCTGTTATGGCTGTTGAGATGAATATTTAATTTATTTTCTATACCAGGGTATTTTGCAAGAGTAAATTACTCTCAATCAACATTATCATGTGTTAACAGATATAAACAAGTGGTATGCCAGGCAAGCTAAGATGTATAGTTACTCCACAGGAGGTTAATATTGAAACAGGAAATTCTCAGAGGACATAGCCTGCTTATGTGTAATATGTTCATAAAATCAAACTGTGGTTCTTAAAGTAAGGTCTGCAGACTTATAGGGACTCTGAAATGTTTTCATGTGCTCTGCAAGTTCAAAATTACTCTCATAGGAGCAGGAAGACATTATTTGCATTTTAAAGTATGCTCAAATTTTCACTGATAGTACATAAACAATGGGAGGAAAAATTGCTGCCACTTTAACATTAATCAAATGAGGCACTAAATTATATTAGTATTCGCTTTAATCTTCACTGTCATATACTCACCGTAAACTGACAGGTATTTTCATAAAAAAGTCTATGTTGCAGTAGTAAAATGAATAATAATAATTAGCAATTATTATTACTTATTATTATTACCATCGTCTTAGTGTCTGAAAAATATCTCTGTATATGTGTATTGTCGTAAGGATACAAGCATTTAAACTTTTCTCTCCATACTTATGTATACTGATTATGAGATGACAAAATGTCAGTTGGATCATTTGAGTTGCAAGCCAAAATAACCTATTTGTTTTGGAATACCATTTAGATGGAAGTTGATTTGGTATTTGACAAACTTTCTTGCAAAAGAACGGAATAGGTATGATATTAAGTAAATGAACTGGAAGTACTTCTTTCTTGAGGTACAATTTACATCTTTAATATAAAATTAAGAATTTGGAAAACGTTTGCCATTTTTGTAGCTTGTATAGTGTACAGATACTAAAAAACTATGAAGTATGTAGAGATACTTACAAATATGACCTTTTGATGCTCACCACTTAGAATAAACACTTTGCAAAAATTTCTCCCATTTTATCATGGGTGGAACCTATGAGTATGATAGGGTATTATTTTAGGGGTTAAACATCTATGAGAAGTCTAATAGTGCCAGGATAGCCTGAGGGTGCTTCTTCCCGAGCAAGTGCTCTCTGGGTTGGAAAGAACTCAACTGGAGCCAATCTAGGCTGCTGCATGGGACAACTGGAGCTAACCTAGGCTGCTGCGTGGGAGAGGGATCAGGAACTCGTGCTGAGCTAGAGTCGCAGTAGATAGACTCTGGGACTCTTGGAGCTGGAAGGCAATCCCAAGTGTGTTAAAACAGAAGAGCAGCTGTATATCTACTCACCAAGTAGGGTGGAAACAGGATGGGAGGTAGAGAGGGTGGAGCAAAAAGAGACTGGTGGAAATCAGGGTGACTACGAGAGGGGGCGGAGCAAAAAGACATCATGAACCAATGGGGATTAAACCAATGTCCTGCAGGCAAGGTGGTTCCTAGGTAACTGGTTATGTAAATAGACCGCAGGGATAAGCAGGGGGAAACTGGCATACTGCCCAACATAACAGGTTAATAGCAATGTCCTTTCTCAACCAAGCAGGAGTTTATCTCAGTGGGCTTGGCCTAATCTCTTGAGCTCTTTAGATCTGTCCTTGAACTGGAGAATTTGCTCATCAGCAGAGATCCTAGATTATTTTGTCAGGTCAACACAAGAGATCAACAAAAATAAATTTTGTCCAGGATATGTGGGAAAAGGAACACTTCTACACTGCTTTTGAGAGTATAAATTGGTTAAACCCCTATGAGAAAAAGTCTGGAGATTTGTCAGAATACTAGGGATGGACCAACTTTATAACCCACCAATTTCTTTCCTTGGGATTTATCCAAAGGAAACAAAAATATCTACACAAAGAGATCTGTGTACACCTATGTTCATAGCAGCTCAATTCATAATAGTCCAAATTTGAATGTAACCTAGATATGTAATGATGTTTTAATGGCCAGAATAGTTGAGGCATAGATATATCAGGAGGTGACATGATATTGGGGCCATGGTACACAATAGCAGACAAAAAAAACCTCAATTGGGGGTGAGAATGTTCTCCAGGCACTTATCCCCAGGAGATGAGAAACTATACCTATGTATTAACAACTGTACTGTAAATAATTCATGCCCCCTGCTATAAAATGATTTTTAAAAAGCAAGCAGGATTCTTGTGAGTGGCTCTGGTCTCACTCTACTCTTCATTTACTCCCTCCTATGTATTAATAGTATAAAAATCTTGACAGGTCAGATTGTTATATGCATTATATTATTGTTTGTTGACTGATGTGACTATACTAATTTAATAAATTATAAATGAAGTTAGGTGTAATAATGTCTATTTTTGGATGTTCAACATAGTTTAAGGAAATACATACATATCTGTTCATATGGAAAAATGTACATTTGAGTAAATTTAAAATCTCATCATTTTTTTCTTTATCTCTACCAAAAAGTATCTACGTGATTTTTAATACACCAACATGTCATACTAGCCAATTATATTTCACATTTTATTTCACTCTGTAAATTTTGTCTATTAAAATATAAACCTGAATGTCATGAATGTATTTTTAGAAAATGTGAGTTTCTACAGGGAAACTATATCTTACATATCTAATTTAAAATTAGCTGATATCTTAATGTGTAGATCCAATCGATTAAGCTCAATGATTATTTTTTCAGTGTCATATTATATTTTTATTTAAAAATATTTTAAATAGTAATTGTTTTTTGATAAGACAGAAATTAAAAAAAAGAGGAGAAAGGAATAGATACACCTGGAGTACCATTTCACTGTTTTTGAAGTTTCCTTGCATGTGAGGACTGGGAGCTTAATTCTGGGTCTTTGCACAAAGTAATGTGTGCATTCAACAGGGTACCACCACCTGACCTCCTCCAGTGTCATTTTCACTGAGGAAATAATTGAAATTTTGATTTACTGAATTGATGTCACAGGTGTATATTTCCATATTTCTCAAAGATAGGTGTCAGTGTATTTAAGACAATTTATTTATTTATTCGTCTATCTATCTATCTATCTATCTATCTATTTATCTTTTGCTTCCAAGGTTATCACTGGGAATTGTTGTCTGCATGGTGATTCTACTAGCAGTCCTCTTCTTCTTTTATTTTTTTTCCACTTTCATTTTTTGATAGACCATGCAAGGGAAAGAAAATGAGATAAGGAGAGACACTTGCAGTACTGTTCCACCATTCTTGAAGAAGCTTGTACTCTGTAGGTGTAGACTGGGGGCATCCTGCCTACCCTCACCCCCAACCTCATGATAACATGTGTATCCACCAATTACATTAGCCCCTGGTTTCCAGGCAATAATTTAAACATATTACATGCACATATAGGGTTTTTTAATCTAATTCCATTAGTATTAAAAATCCATTTAGGGAGTCGCATGGTGGCGCAGTGGGTTAAGCTCAGATGGTGCTAAAAAGCAAGGACCATGGATCCTGGTTCGAGCCCCCGGCTCCCCACCTGCAGGGGAGTTACTTCACAAGTGGTGAAGCAGGTCTGCAGGTGTCTGTCTTTCTCCCCTCCTCTCTGTCTTCCCCTCCTCTCTCCGTTTCTCTCTGTTCTATCCAACAACAATGACATCAATAACAATAATAACCACAAAAATGTTAAACAACAAGAGCAACAAAAGGGAAAATAAATAAATAAATATAAAAAATAAAAATTAAAAAAACATTTAAATTAATCTACAAAAAGTATGAGGAAATTAATAATAGCTTGTTGAAATGTTTCAAATTTTATCTTAAGATAGAACTTACTGAAGCTTAGTTTTACATATGTTGAGCAAAAGCTTGATTTATGATTATATTTAATCTATTAATATGAACAGGTAAAATGATAAATGATGAACTATTGTTTTCATAAATTTGGTTTACAAAAATTATATGTTAGTGTAATAAAATACTATATAACATTTGTAGAAACTTGTTTCAAGTAGTTAATGAGGGTCAATGACAAGTTTTAAAATATCATAGATCTCCTGATACTCAAGCCATTCTATTTTGAAATATTAAGCAAGAGTGTCAGATTAGCTTCTTTAACCATGATACATTTTGATCCTCCCACAACTCTTGGTTAATACCTTGCAGATTTAAGTCATTCTTCAGGTTCATTATCCTAATAAAATTTGCATCTTTCTCAATATCTGTACTTAAAATTGCTCTCAGTTAAGTTGTTTCTGTACTATAATATCAGTTGTTTGTACATCTGAGATTTGGTAAATGATTGGCAGACAACATTCAGTTGAATCAATTATAATATTTTAATATTTATTATTTATTCCATTTCGTTACCCTTGTTGTTTTATTGTTGTAGTTATTTTTGTTGTTGTTATTGATGTCATCGTTGATGTTGGATAGGACAGAGAGAAATGGAGAGAGGAGGGGAAGACAGAAAGGGGGATAGAAAGATAGACACCTGCAGACCTGCTTCACCGCTTGTGAAGCAACTCCCCTGCAGGTGGGGAGCCAAGGGCTGGAACCAGGATCCTTACAAGGTCCTTGTTCTTTACGCCACGTGTGCTTAACCTGCTGTGCTATTGCCCGACTCTGCTGAATCAATTATAATTTATATATGTAAGTATTTAATTGAGGACTTATGTTAAATAGTTAATTAGCCATAAGTAGCTCATTAGTAATTATTTAGTAATTCTCATTATTTAAAGTGTTTATTATATTGATATAAAACTATTGTTCGTTATTATGATATTTACTGGTAAAAGGAAATTTCTCCTTAAGGAAACTTGTAATTCTAGAGACTTTGATATACATGGCTAGATAATACTTCGGGGCTATAGCTTTTGTTTAGTGTGTTATTAAACAAACACAAATTTGTGTGTTTGTGTGGTTTAAAGTATTTTCTTAGGGAATGGCACAGATTATGCTATGTGTTTTTGTATGCATAGTATATACTTTTACACATGAACTCAGGCCCTTTCCCAGTTGCTAATATCACTAAGTTAAGTATCCAGATTCCAAACTACCACCTTTTACAAAATGGTAATGTAGGAGACTGGGTGGTGGTGTACCTGGTTGAGGGCACATGTTGTAGTGCACAAAGACCTAGGTTCAATTCCTTGGTCCCTACCTGCGGGGGGGAAGCTTTGCGAGTGGTAAAAGCAGGGCTGCAGGTGTATCTCATTCTCTCTCCTTCTATATCACCCCTTTGTGTCTCAATTTCTGGCTGTCTCTATTCAATAAATAAAGAGAATTAAAATGAGTAAAATAAAATGGTAATATATATGTATATATACATTAAGTAAAATGTGATTCTTAGCTAAAATGTTAGCTTTTATGAATCGTAACAATAATCCCAATGTGACTCATCCCTCAGTAAATGTGAGAATCAAAACTGCTCCTTTTGTTTCCTTTTACTCACTGCGAAAACAGCAAAGAACACTCCCTTTGGCACATTCATCTGAACTGTGATCAGACTGATTAAAATGCAGATATGGTGGGGATTATCTTTTATCTATAGTCCAACAGTGATATGTGATTTTTTTGAATCTCATTAACACTCTGTTTTCATGCCTTCTTTACTATTGTTTACTGCTGTTACTGGCATCTAATTAAACAAGTAGGTCTGGAAATTGTGTATGCATATTGGCTCTATACATTTCTCTGATATCATTTGAAGTCTGTTTTCTACTAGTAATGTACTCCTCAGGCATAGCGTGAGGGAGGAATAGTAATTTGGTGTTGTTCTGCACTGAATTACTTTTGTGTGAAGAATCACACATCTTATAAATTTTTAAATTGAATAATACCCTCTATTTGGGATTTACTTCAATACTTTTAAAGGAATTGCCTCTTACTACAAAGGTGCTTGATGTCTAAGTGACAAAGCCTGAATTTCACAGGTTATTTATCTAATTTCTGCTGTGATATATATTCCGTATTTCATTTTTATTGTATGCATTTTCACTATTTTGTTTTCCATATGGGATCTCCTAGTTTTGTCATTCAGATTCAGATGAGGTTTGCTAATCGTCCTCTTTTAAATCATATTTACTTTACTTCAGCTTCGTCAATTAATATACTAGACCACATTCTTTTTCATTTATTTTTTTATAATTTCTAAAGAATCATTTTGGTTCCCCTCCTCACAAAAGTAGACAGCAAATAGAAAATAAAAATATACCAGAAAACATGAAATTATTTCAAGTCCATGTCAACATCTTCGTTCAGTGTTAATATTTATGCTATAGATTTCCAAGTGGGATTCAATGAAAATTAATGTAATATCCTTTGTGTTAGTTTCATCTCTGTGCAACATTTGGTTCAGTGTCACAAATAGCAGGAAGTATATTGTATATTTTTGTGACTGTGCCCCCCCACTTCTGAAAGCAAAAATAATTGAATTCAAGCTTTAGTAATTGTGAAAGCAATTTAGATACAATCATATTTCAGTTACTAAGATGGTATAACTCTAGATTATACCATCTGATGCTTCTAGAGAGAACAACAATAGCAAAAGGATATTTTGAAAGGTTAAATAAAGAACAATACATTACTGTTTACTTTTTGATGAATGTGAAGTATGTCATGCACACAGTGTATATAAACTATTTTTGAATATTTATGTTATTTTTCTTAAACTATTTTACTTCTGTTGGCTGTGTGTATATATGATGTTGCCCAAGTTTAAGAACTGTTTAATTATATTTTGAAGGTACAGACCTAAATTAAGTCATAAAAGTATAGAGGGTAGAAATGCAAATATCTTTATTTTAAATATTTATTTCCTTTTTGTTGCCCTTGTTGTTTTTATTGTTGTTGTAGTTATTACTGTTGATGTCGTTGTTGTTTGATAGGACAGAGAAAAATGGAGAGAGGAGGGGAAGACAGAGGGGGAGAGAAAGATAGATACCTGCAGATGTGAGGCGACCCCCCTGCAGGTGGGGGTCCAGGGGCTTGAACCAGGATCCCTAAGCTGGTCCTTGCTCTTTAGCACCACCAGACTCCCTTAGAAATGCAAATATCTTTTTTTTTTTGTCTCCAGTGTTTTTCCTGGGGCTCTGTGCCTGCACTATGAATCCACTGCTCTTGGAGGCTATTTGTTCACTTTCGTTGCCCTTGTTGTTTATTGTCATCATTGTTATTATTATTGTTGTCATTGTTGCTGGATAGAATAGAGACCTTATAAAGGGAGGTCACGTATACCTTTAGGGTATGTTGTGTAAGGAGGCAGCTCCCTTTACCCTGAGCTAGGTGCCATCTCAGCCTACAGAGTCGAGGGACACGCCTTTAGGCCAGTTCTACCTCCTCAAGACTCAATGTAGAAGTGATAGGCCTCTACCCAGGTTGGGGGATCTGCATCTCCCACAAAAGTGCTCAGTTTTCTACAAAACATTCTAACCCCCAGCGGAGGTCCTCCTCCCATCATGCACCAACACCTGAAAACCCTCCTTTTCCCCAATTCTTTTATTTTAATGCCATACACCAACAGTAGTACAAGTTCTACTTTGTGTTTCCTTTTATGTTCTGATTTTCCAACTCTTGTCAATAAGTGTGATCATCCCATATTCATCCTTCTCTTGTTGGCTTATCTCATTTACTATAATTCCTTCAAGCTCCACACAAGATGGAGTAAACAAGGTGAATTCATCATTCTTAGTGTCTTAGTAGTATTCCATTTTGCATAGATATGACACATTTCTCAGTCACTGATTTATTGTTGGATACCTAGGTTGTTTCCAGGTTATGGATATTACAAACTGTGCTGCTATGAACATAGTTATACACTGATCTTTTTAGATGGGTGTGTTTGATTCCTTAGGTTATACTCACATGAGAGGAATTTCCAGGTCCATTTCTAGCCTTCTGACAGTTCTCTAGACTGCTCTCCTCAGGGGTTGGAGCAATTTACATTCCCACTAGTAGTGCAGGAGGATTCCTTTGCACCCACCTCTCCAGAATTTGTTATTACTATCTTCTCTAATGTATGATATACTCACAAGAGTGAAATGATATCTTATTGTTGTCTTTATTTGCATTTCTCTGACAAACAATTACTGTTGGCCTTTTACATCTCTGGTAAATATTCTGTTTATATTCTCTCATCATTTTTGGATGGGGTCATTATTTTTGTTGTTGTTGCTGTTGCTGAGTTTGGTGAGCTTGATATGTAATCATTACTAGCCTTTTTGTCTCATGTATGGCATATAAAGATCTCTCCCCATTCTGTAAGGAGTCTCTTTGAGTAGCAGTTTCTTTTGCTTTGCAGAAACTCTTCAGTTTGATGTAGTCCCACTGGTTTATTTTTGTTTTATTCTTCCTTGCAATTGGATTTATAGCATTGAAAGTGCCTATAAATTTTGGAAATGATTGTTTCAGTGGGCAGACCAATTAGTCTGTCAAGTTGCTTCAGGACTATCTGCAGTTCAGTTCCAGTCAAGGAAGGTCACTTGATGATCTGACTTAACAGTCAGATCAGATTAGCTTGCAGGCAGGCTGACCTGTCAGAGAATTCCTGCTCTATATCTGTTAGGCAGGACAAGGATAGGAGACAAAAGATGTGCTCTCTGGGATATTCAATCCTGGAATCTTTCCAGAGAGATTCTTCTCTTTAAGGGGTCTCTGTCTCACTGGCTACTGTAACTTCACAAATAAAACACTTCTGGGCTTGAGCATGGGATGAGAGTACAGTTAAAAACTCACCAGTAGGTTGGCTTTTGTCCTTTCCAGCACTCTTTTTCCAGTTGACAAATAGATTATAATTTTTTAGTATGGTGTCTTATTATCCTCTCCTCCAAGTTTCTCTCCTAGCAGCCTAGATCTCACTTACATTCAAAGATATCAGGATCTGAAGTGATGTTTTAGGAGAGTCAGCCTAGGTGCTGTCTTTATGCAGCAATCTTGACTCCATGTGTTAATGATATTTTTACATATAATTCCTTTTTCTCCCCACCAGGGTTATAGCTGAGGTTCAGTACCTGAAAGATAAGCCCACTGTTCCTGATGGCTATTTTCTCTATCTTTTTAATGATAGAGACAGAGAGAAACAGTGTGGGAGAAGGGAGAGAGACAGAGATACTTATACAGTCTCCTCAACCATTAGTGAAGCTTACTCCATGAAAGTGGAAATCATTGTCTTGAACTTGGGTCCTCATTCATGCTATAATGTGTGCTTTACTGAGTGTATCATCAACCAGCCCCAATAAAAAAAAAAAAAAGAACTCTGGAACTAAAGTAATATGCCTGGTAGGACAAAGCTATTGCCATAAGCATGAACCAGAGTTCAAATCTTTAAGGTTCCCACCTATAGGGGTAAACTTCATGAGTGGTGGTGCAGTGCTGCAGATCTCTCTCTCTCTCTCTCTCTCTTGTCTCTTCCCTTATCTCTGGATCTCTGCTTCTCCATGACTCTATAAGAAAAAGAAAGTGTTCATTGGAGGGAAGGGATAAGAGTAGTCATAACAGAAACCAGAGAGGTGCAGAACATAGAAGCCAAGCTAAAAATATAATGGAACCACCAGCAAGACTAAAGTCAAAAGGTGAAATGGTGAACTGGGGGATAAGTAGATGGAAACACACACACACACACACACACACACACACACAGTAAAAGGAGAAGTTAAAATAAAGGCAATTGTGGGACAACATCAAGAGAAACAACATTCTCTCTCTCTCTCTCTCTCTCTCTATATATATATATGTATATATATATATGTGTGTGTGTGTGTGTATATATCAGAAGAAGAGATAACATTATGGAATTCATATTTGAATAGATCATTACTGAGGATAAAAGATTAAAAAATCAGTCTTATGACTGGAGAGATAGCAACAGAAGGACAGAAAAATTAAAGTTAGGGCAGAAATAAATAACATTGAAAATAAGAAAACCATACAAAAGATCAACAAAAGTAAATGTTGGTTCTTTGAAAGAGTGAACAAAATCAACAAACCTTTAGCCAGATTCACAGAACAAAAAAGAGAAGACCCAAATAAATCAGATTATAAATGAAAGAGGAGATCACAACAGACACCGCAGAAATTCAACATAAAATGTGAAGCTTCTATAAACAACTGTATGCTACCAAGCTAGAAAACCTAGAAGAAATGGACAATTTCCTAGATACCTACCAACTTCCAAAACTAAGTAAAGAGGAAGTAGATAACATGAACAGGCCCATCACAGCTAATGAAATTGAAACAGTTATCAAAAACCTTCCCCAAAATAAAAGTCCCAGACCAGATGATTTTATAAAGGAATTTTCCAAAACTTTTAAGGAAGAGTTAATACTTCTACTTGTAAAAGTTTTCCAGAAGACTGAAGACACTGGAATACTCCCTTCCAGCTTCTATGAAGGCAACATCACTTATACCAAAAGCAGACAGGGACACAAACAAAAAAGAAAACTACAGCTCAATATCTCTGATGAACATAGATGCTAAAATATTGAACAAAATTCTAGCCAACCAGATACAGAAGTATATTTAAAAGATTGTTCATCATGACCAAGTGGGGTTTATCCCAGGCATGCAAGGTTGGTTTAATATAACATAAATCAATCAACGTGATCCACCACATCAATAAAAGCAAGACTAAAAACCACAAGGCCATATCAATAGATGTAGAGAAAGCCTTTGAGAAAATACAACATCCCTTTATGATCAAAACAGTACAAAAATGTGAATAAATGGAAAAATCCTCAAGATACTGGAGTCTATATATAGCAAACCTACAGCCAACTTCATACTCAATGATGAAAAACTGGAAGCATTTCCCCAGATCAGGTACTAGAAAGGGATGCCCACTATCACCATTACTATTCAAAATAGTATTGGAAGTTCTTGCCATAGTAATCAGGCAGAAGCAAGCAATTAAAGGCATACAGATTGGAAGAGAAGTCAAACTCTCCCTATTTGTAGATGACATTATACATAGAAAAACCTAAGGAATCCAACAAGAAGCTTTTGGAGAATGCAGGTCCAAAAAGGATGACAGAAGACTTACTGGGAGTTGTATTGTTATATGGAAAACTGGGAAATGTTATGCATGTAAAAACTATTGTATTTACTGTAGAATGTAAAACATTAATTCCTTAATAAAGAAATTAAAAATAAAAAAATAGTCTTACATGTGACTGGGTATTGGCAAAACAAATGCATTATACATCTCTCCTAGGAACTCTGATTCACTGATAAAAATGCAGTGACTCATGGAAGATACAGGTGTTCTCATAGCATTCCTTCTATCAAACTCAGACAAATCTGTGCAACAGAAATAATGCTGATTGTAATGAAGTCACAAACTTCTTTCATATTCTTGTTTTGTATTCCCCCAAACAGTAGTCAGAACTGGATGACTAGATGTCTACATTGTGAGAGAAGGCATAAGATGCAGATTCCTGTGGGCAGGAGAAATTCTCAAATAGATTCATATGTTTAAAAAATATTAGTTATTAATAACATATTACAAGATTTTAAGATTATATGTATCATTCCACTTCCACTGAATTCATATTTTATTTCCATTGGTGATAATCTGGTCACATACATGGTCATACTTGTGGGACTCAGTGCCAGCACTAAAAATCCACTGCTCCTAGTGGTCTTTTTTCCATTTTATTGGATAGGACAGAGAGAAATTGAGAGAGGAGAGGGAGATAGAGAGGAAGAGAGTGATATAAACACCTGCAGATCTGCTTCCCAACTTTTGAAGCATTCTCCCCTGCCGCTGCTCATGGGGATCCAGGGCTTGAACCCAGATCCTTGTGTGGATCCTTACACTTAGTACTATATGTGCTTACCTGTGTGTACCACCACCCGGCCCCTTAGGTATATATTTGTTATATGCTTTTTATATGCTACCTATGATCACTTAATGTATCATATATACACATACATTTGAATGTCTTATTGAAAATGCATTATTTGTGTTGACATTTGAGTGTAATGGAGTAGAGGACTGTGTGCTCTACTTAGATGACAAATACAACAAAATGAAAATGAGCTTTTTTTTTTCATTAAAAATAATGAAGTTATATCACTAGAGAGACTGTGAAGTGGTAAAGCACAGGATTTGCATATGAGAGGTCCCTGGTATGATGCTGGCAATACCAATAGCCAGAACTGAGTAGTGTTCTGATAAGAAAAATAAAAATTAAGTTCAACTATTAATAAATAATACTTTCTCTCACCTTTATGGTCAATATAAAGTAAAATATTGAAGACACACTATTCTCCTAGCTTTTATTCTAATATGTTTAGTTCTTCAAAGTTGAAAAGTGTCAGATTAATTAGAATTTTCAGTCAAAATATCAGTTACATGAATTTACTCATAAATGCCCATTAATTCTTTATGGTGGATGGTGTTACTATAAAATAATGTAATATTCTGCTATAGAATTACTAATTTCTAGAATGAATTCAAAGAAAGCTCAGAACGCTAGTCATTTTCTTCTGTAAGGACAATATAGCTTCTTGTTTTTAAATCAGAATAATGTATACTTTCAGATATTTAAAAGAATATATTTGTTACAATGTTTTATATAAGGGTTCTAATATAAGAGTATAATTATACACATATATTCATAGTTTAAGGATACTGATATATGTAAAGCAAATCAAGTATTATTTAGCACAGGGTTAGTGTAATTCTTTTTTTTAAATTTTACACGGTCTTTCTCTTTCTTTAGTCTAATTCATGTAATTACTTTTAACAAGGGCTATCTAATTTAGGTCATCTTCTAGTGATGCATCAGTGAGCATAAATTGCTATGCAATTGTGTCAGCTTTCATCTCTGAGTCAATGACCCATAGAACCACTTATACCACAAATGTAAAATGATTCTGTTAACACACAGCAGTTTTCAAGTCTCCGTAATCATTACAAGGGAACATTTAATATAAGATGATCTTTATTCTATTCCAGAAACCTATGAAATTAAGCAATCACTTTATTTCATTGTAGATTTTCTGTCCTTTCTTACATTGTTTTCTGTCCATTCAAATCCCAGTTTTTTTACTTAATGCTTTTATTGACTGTCCTCAAGCTATTCATTCAAAGATCATTCTTCAGTTAATAATTATTATGGGTCCTTTTCACTTTTTTAAATACTTTATTTATTTTTAAAATTGGATACAGAGAGAAATTTAGAGGGGAGGTGGAGACTGAGAGCAGGACAGAGACAAAAAGACACCTGCAGTCCTACTTCACCACTCATAAAGCTTTCCTCCTGCAAGTAGAGGCCGGGGGCTTGAACCGAGGTCCTTGTGTACTGTATTGTGTGCACTTAACCAAGTGCGTCCCCTCCTTTTTCACTTTTTAAAAGGTTCTTTTTTATGCACAGGACAGAGAGAAATTGAGAGGGGGAGGGGAAGATAGAGAAAAAAAATACCTACAAACCTATTTTACTACTCATGAAGCTTCCCCCCCTGAAGGTGGGGATTCAGGGGCTCAAACCTGGATTCTTGCACAGGTCCTTGCACTTAGTATTATGAGCACTTAGCCAGGTGCACCACTGCCTGGCCCCCAGTTCTTTCTCATTTTTAATTTAACTTATAGCCATTATTAATTATTATGCCATTTAGTGCTTACAGTACATTCATATAAGCCTGAAATTCAAATTCCAACTTTACTGATTTCTGAATAGATGCTCTTAAGTTGTTTATACTTATTAACTCCCATTGATTCTTATGACTAATACTACTCCTTTAGTGAAACTAAATTACTTTATTTAATTATGGTGTCTCAAGTACTTAATAAAGATTATGGTGCATATTAATGATAGCTATTAATATAGATGTTGTTTCCATTCATATGCCTTTTAAGGTGATTCTTTAAAAAAATAAACATTTGCTTATTTGTATTCATGAGAAAGAGAAGAGAATAGGTAGAAACCATAGCACTGTTTAATTCTGGAGGGTGGTGGTGTGAAGGATTGAACCTGGGGCCTCTAGAGCTTCAGGCATTCCTGATAACTTACTGCTAGAACTAACTCTTTAGGCTTATTCTTGCAACTGATAAGGTGTCACTTCTTCTAAAGAAATGTGATACTAGTTTTTTTATTTTCTTTCTTTTTTCTTTCTTTCTTTCTTTTTTTTTTTTTTGCCACCAGGGTTATTGCTGGGGCTCGGTGCCTCCACTACAAATCCACTACTCCTGGAGGCCATTTTTTCCCCTTTTTTGTTGTTGCCCTTGTTGTTTTATCATTGTTGTGGTTATTATTATTATTTTGATGTCCTTGTTGTTGGGTAGGACAGAGAGAAATGGAGAGAAGAGGGGAAGACAGAAAGGAGGAGAGAAAGACAGACACCTGCAGACCTGCTTCACCGCCTGTGAAGCGACCCCCTGCAGGTGGGGAGTCAGGGGCTTGAACTGGGATCCTTGAGTCGGTCCTTGGGCTTTGCGCCATGTGCTCTTAACCTGCTGCTCTACCACCCCCCCAGTTATCTTATTTTCTATAGAGACAGAGAAGGCAGAAAGCTATAGATGATACCAATTTAAGCCTATTTATTTTATTACCTCTTCTTAATTATTATTAATTCCTCCCAATATTTTTATAGTCACATGTTCCTCATTTAAAAAAAATCTGCTTATAAGTTTCCCTAGTGGTTCTCTCCTCTCCCTTTGATATGGACATGTCACTTTCAAGTAAACGTTTATGTTAAAACTGTAATTCCCTGGAAATGATAGTTTGGTATTTTGTTATGAATGTGTTTTTGCCATGATGTTGAAGCCTTCATGATGGGCAGTTTCGTTCTTCTCTTACCTTTTTGTTATGTGAGAATGCAATGAGAAGATGGCAATCTTCAAATCAAAAGCAGTTTCTCACCAGACATGGAATTCGTCAACATCTTGATATACACTTTCCAGTTTGCAGAAATATGAGGGATACATATTTGCTGCTTAAGCCACTTAGTTTAAAATATGTTATAGCAGCCTGAACTGAGACACTCAGAATGAAAAAAAATTACTTTGCCATTCTAATCACTAGGATTCTAGAATAAATCTCTAAGCATAGTTGTTACCCTTTCAAGATAACCTCTTAAATTTCATACTTCCTTTGGGATTTTTTAATCAATGATGTAATTTTTATTTTCAATTCATATTTTATTGTATTTTTAAAACATTAATAGGGAGTTAATGGTTTACAATATAGTCATATATATATATATAATATAACATATAGGCAAAGCCTCTCATCTCTTCTTGACTGGCATCTAGACATACACCAGGATCCCAATGTCCCTTCAATTTGTGTCTCTCCCTTCTTCCCCAGAGTCCTTTGTTTTTGTTGCAGTATGCCACACACAGCCCAAGTTTCACTTTATTTTTTTCCCTACTCATTTTTGTTCTTAAGTTCCACTTAACAATGAGATCATTTGGTATAGGTTTATTTCTCTTTCTGGCTTATCTCATTCATGATACTTTTAGTTCTGACTATACTATTGCAAAGGAGATAACCTCATCACTTTTGGCAGTTGCACTATATATGATATATATATATATATACCATATATATAATATATAGTGATAAAATATATATGTGCATACACACATATATATCTATATATATCTATATATCTATATCTATATATCACAACTTTCTTAGCCATTCATCTGTCATTGGACATCTAGATTGCTTTTTTGTTTGAGCTATTACAAATTGTGCTTCTATTAATGTTGATTTTTTTCTGGGTAGATCCCATGACAAATGATTTCTGGGTCATAAAGTAGGTCCGTTTCTAGGGTTCTGATGAATTTTCAAACTGTTTCCATAAGGGCTGTATTAATTTACATTCCCACCAGCAATGTAGGAGAGTGACTTTCTCCCAACAGCCAGTCCAACAGTTGATGTTTCTGTCTATTATAATGGCTGACATTCTCACAGATGTAAAGGGGTATCTCATTTTTTCCTTCAAAATATTTTAAAACGGGGGGTTCCCGGAAGATGGCAGACTGAGAAGCTGCTAGTGGCTTGAGCTCTGACCACATCTTCTGGAAACAGTAGGATTTTCTGCCTTTAGTAGGCCAGTCAATAAGGGGTCCTAGCGGTGACACCAAGGAGGTGACTATAACTTAATTTCGGTTAAGAAATGAGTAGAAAAAAAGGGGGGAAAATCTTTCCTTTTAATTATTAAGCACACCTCCTCCCCCTACCCCAACCAGTCCGTGGGGACCAGCTCCTAGCAGGCTCCCCTGCTTAGCTTCTGTCTTTACCAAATTCCGGTCCCACCAGGGAGTATCATTCATTCTAAGTCAAAACCTTCTAAAACCTCTGGCCTATTATCTTTCTAAGTAGCCAACCCCCCCCACCTCACCCTGCATAGCTAATTAAATAATTAAAAATAAATAAATAAATAAATAAACAAATAAATAAATAAACAAACTTTCCTTTCACCACTCTTTTATGACAATTCTTTTTCTTATCTTTTCCTTTTTGCTCTCTCTATCTTTTTTTTTCTTTTTCTCATTCTTGTCATCTTTTCTTCCTTAATCCTACAGCTTCCAAAGCCACAGGCCCCAGCCCCCACACCACCAAACAGTGTGCTTTTTTGAATTCACTGATACACATTTGGGAATTATTTGGGGGAAGAATTCTGACTCAGTGTGGACTCTCACTGCCAGTGTCTCTGCTCAACTTCCCTTCCTCCTTTAACCACCCCTAGAATATACAGTGGATAGTAGATTTGCATAACTGTATATTTCAGCTATCCTTGTCTAGTCCTGAGGTTTATTTATTTTTTTTCCTCATTCTTAACAATCAGCTGCCTCTGATCACGAGGTCTGAGGTAATCTGGGACAGGGTTTTTTTTTTTAGCCCTGCTCTATTTTATTATTAATATTATAAAAAGGCATATATCTTCCCCCCTTTAAGGTTGATCAGAATTAACTCTTAGGGTATCTTACATTGCTAGGGTAGTGGGCATCTTATCTATTGTGGGAAGAACTTATCTCCTTACTCCTACCTCCTCTACAGACTCTCCCCTCCCTTCTCCTCCTAGCTAATTAAAAAAAAATCAAATTAAATTAAAAATAAAGTAATAAAAAAACCTTTCCTTTCACTGCTCTTTAATTACACCTCTTTTTCTTATCTTTTCTGTTTTCTCTCACTTATCTCTCTTTTTTTGTTTCTTTTTCTTTTTTTATCTTGTCATACACTTCTTCCTTCCTTCTTCTTTGCCTTTCTGAATTTGTGAATTATTTTGGGGAAGAAATCTGACTCAGAGTGGACTCTCTATGTGTGTATGTATCTCTGCTCTAGTTCCATTTCCCCTCTTGTTACCCCTAGAATATGCAGTGGATAGTAGATTTGCATAACTGTCTATTATTGCTATCCCTTCTTTCTTTTCTCTTTCTTCTTCACTGGGATTTGGTTACTATTTTTTTGGGACTGGAGAAATTGTTTGGCTAACTGGTAGTGATTAAACTGATTCAATACTTGCTTCAGTTGCTACTGTAATTCTTGAGGTTGGTGAGTGCAATTGTCATAAAGTTATTTAGTACAGTGTTGTGCTAAAGACACAACAACTGAGGAACAACAGAGCATAAAAAAGAAACACATAAATCAAAAAATGGGTAGATCAAAAACAAATAAAACTGCTACTCCAATGAATAAAGACAAGAGCCCAGAAGAAACTACAAATCAGCCAGAAGTAACCATAGATAAGAAAAGCAAGCAATAATAAATTTATTAATCACAGAAATGAATACAACAATGGAGGAAAGGAATGGCAGTATTAGGGAAACAACAGTTGAGACCCCCAAGGAAAATACTGATTATCTTGAGGCAATTAGAGAACTGAAAGCTGAAATAGCTGTAATGAAGAAAGAAGCTGAGGCAAGGGAAAGCAGACTAACAGAAGCAGAAAACAGAATTAGTCAGACAGAGGATGAGTTAGAGAAAACGAAGAAAGAGGTGAAAGAGCTTAAAAAGAGATTGAGAGACACTGAAAACAACAACAGAGACATATGGGATGATCTCAAAAGAAGTAACATTTGCATAATTGGCCTGCCAGAGGAAGAAAGAGAGGAAGAGGAAGCAAACATTCTAGAGGAAATAATAGAAGAAAAATTCCCAGACCTGAATAACTGAAAGGACATCAAGATTCAAGAGGCCCAGAGAGTACCAAACAGAATCAACCCAGACCTGAAGACACCAAGACACATCATAGTCACAATGAGAAGAAGTAAGGATAAAGAAAGGATCCTAAAGGCTGCAAGAGAGAAACAAAAAGTCACAGACAAGGGAAAACCCATAAGATTATCTGCAGATTTCTCCACTAAAACTCTAAAAGCCATAAGAGAATGGCAAGATATCTATCAAGCCCTGAATGAAAAATGGTTTCAACCAAGGATAATATATCCTGCTAGACTTTCATTCAAACTAGATGGAGGGATCAAAACCTTCTTAGACAAACAACAGTTAAAGGAGGCAACCATTACCAAACCGGCCCTGAAAGAGGTTCTAAAAGACCTCTTATAGACAAGAACATCACTATAATACTGGCAATATATGAAAGCAAACAAAAAAAAAATTTTTTAAACAATGGCACTACAATACATTAAATCCATAATATCAATAAATGTCAATGGCTTAAACTCACCCATCAAAAGGCACAGAGTTGGGGGATGGATCAGAAAACATAATCCAACCATATGCTGCTTGCAAGAATCCCATCTATCACAACAAGATAAACACAGACTTAAAGTGAAAGGATGGAAAACTATCATACAGGCTAACGGACCACAAAAAAGGAAGAGCCATTCTCATCTCAGACACGGTAGATTTTAAATTAAATAAAGTAATAAAAGATAGGCAACAATATTACATAATGATTAGAGGATCAATCAGCCAAGAAGACTTAACAATCATTAACATCTATGCAGCCAATAAGGGACCATCTAAATATGTTAAGCACTTACTGAAAGAATTTCAAAAATACATCAGTAGTAATACAATAATAGTGGGAGACTTCAATACCCCACTCTCACACTTAGACAGATCAACAAAGCAGAGAACCAACAAAAATACAAGAGAAATGAATGAAGAGATTGACAGACTAGACCTCTTGGATTTTTTCAGAGTCCTTCACCCCAAAAAACTGGAATACACCTTCTTTTCAAATCCACATAACACATACTCAAGGATAGACCACATGTTAGGCCACAAAGACAACATCAATAAATTCAAGAACATTGAAATCATCCCAAGTATCTTCTCAGACCACAGTGGAGTAAAACTAACATTTAACAACAAACAGACAATTATTAAAAGTCACAGAATTTGGAAACTAAACAACATACTCCTTAAGAACCACTGGGTCAGAGATTCAGTCAAGCAGGAAATTCAAATGTTCCTGGAAACAAATGAAAATGAAGACACAACCTATCAAAATATTTGGGACACCACTAAAGCTGTACTGAGAGGGAAACTTATAGCCATAAAATCACATATTAAACACCAAGAAAAAGCTCAAATGAATGACCTTACTGCACACATCAAAGACTTAGAGGAAGAGGAACAAAGGAACCCTAAAGCATCCAGAAGGACAGAAATCACTAAAGTTAGAGCAGAAATAAACAACATCAAAAATAAAAGAACCATACAAAAGATTAATGAAGCCAAATGTTGGTTATTTGAAAGATTAAACAAAATTGACAAATCCCTAGCCAGACTCACCAAACAAAAAAGAGAGAAGTTCAAATTAATAGAATTGTAAACAATGGAGGAGATATCACAACTGACACCACAGAAATCCAGAGAATCCTGCAAAACTTCTATAAAGAACTATAAGCCACCAAGCTAGAGAATCTGGAAGAAATGGAACAATTCCTAGAAGTATATGCCCTTCCAAAACTGAACCAAGAAGAACTACAAAATCTAAATGTACTAATCACAGAAAAAGAAATTGAAACCATTATTAAGAACCTCCCCAACAACAAAAGTCCTGGACCAGATGGCTTCACAAATGAATTCTACAAAACCTTCAGGAAACAGTTAGTACCCATACTTCTTAAGCTTTTCCATAAGATTGAAGAAACAGGAATACTCCCTTCCACCTTCTATGAAGCCAACATCACCCTGATACCAAAAACTGATAGGGACAGAACAAAAAAGGAAAACTACAGACCAATATCTCTGATGAACATAGATGCCAAAATATTAAACAAGATCTCGGCCAACCGGATACTGCAGCATACCAAAAAGATTGTCCATCACAACCAAGTGGGATTCATCCCAAGAATGCAAGGCTGGTTCAACATACATAAGTCTATCAATGTCATTAACCACATCAATAAAAGCAAAGCCAAAAACCACATGATTATCTCAGTAGATGCAGAGAAAGCCTTTGACAAAATCCAACACCCATTCATGCTCAAAACTCTACAAAAAATGGGAATAGATGGGAAATTCCTCAAGATAGTGGAGTCTATATAGCAAACCTACAGCCAACATCATACTCAATGGACAGAAGCTGAAAGCATTCCCCCTCAGATTGGGGACTTGACAGGGCTGTCCACTGTCACCGTTACCCTTCAACATAGTATTGGAAGTTCTTGCCATAGCAATCAGACAAGAGAAAGGAATCAAAGGAATACAGATTGGAAGGGAAGAATTCAAGCTCACACTATTTGCAGATAATATGATAGCATACATAGAAAAACCTAAAGAATCCAGCAGAAAATTACTGGAAGTTATTAGGCAATATAGCAAGGTATCAAGCTACAAAATCAATGTACAAAAATCAGTGGTATTTCTTTATGCAAACACTAAATCTGAAAAAGAAGACATCCAGAAATCACTCCCATTTACTGTTTCAGCAAAATCAATCAAATACCTAGGAATAAAGTTGACCAAAGAAGTGAAAGACTTTTATACTGAAAACTATGAGTCTCTACTCAAGGAAATAGAAACTGATACCAAGAAATGGAAAGATATCCCATGCTCATGGATTGGAAGAATAAATATCATCAAAATGAATATTCTCCCCAGAGCCATATACAAATTTAATGCAATACCCATCAAAGTTCCATCAAGCTTCTTTAAGAGAATAGAACAAACACTACAGTCACTTATCTGGAACCTGAAAACATCTAGAATTGCCACAACCACCTTGAGGAAAAGAAACAGAAATGGAGGCATCACACTCCCAGACCTTAAACTATATTATAAAGCCATCATCATCAAAACAGCATGGAACTGGAACAAAAATAGGCACACACCAGTGGAACAGAATTGAAAGCCCAGAAATAAATCCCCACACCTATGGACATCTAATCTTTGATAAGGGGGCCCAAAGGATTAAATGGAAAAAGGAGGCTCTCTTCAATAAATGTTGCTGGGAAAACTGGGTTGTAACATGCAGAAGAATGAAATTGAATCACTTTATCTCACCAGTAACAAAAATCAACTCCAATTGGATCAAAGACCTAGATGTCAGACCAGAAACAATCAAATACGTAGAGGAAAACATTGGTAAAACAGTTTCCCACCTACACCTCAAGGATATCTTTGATGAATCAAACCCAGTTGCAAGGATGACTAAAGCAGAAACAAACCAATGGGACTACGTCAAATTGAAAAGCTTCTGCACAGCCAAAGAAACTATTAAACAAACAAAGAGACCCCTCAAAGAATGGGAGAAAATCTTCACATGCCATACATCAGACAAGAAACTAATCACCAAAATATACAAAGAGCTTAGCAAACTTAGCACCAAAAAAGCAAATGACCCCATCCAAAAATGGGCAGAGGATATGAACAAAACATTCACCTCAGAGGAGATCCAAAAGGCTAACAACAAACATATGAAAAACTGCTCTAGGTCACTGATTGTCAGAGAAATGCAAATTAAGACAACACTAAGATACCACCTCACCGCTGTAAGAATGGCATACATCAAATAGGACAGCAGCAACAAATGCTGGAGAGGTTGTGGGGACAGAGGAACCCTTTTACATTGCTGGTGGGAATGTAGATTGGTACAACCTCTGTGGAGAGCAGTCTGGAAAACTCTCAGAAGGCTAGACATGGACCTTCCATATGACCCAGTAATTCCTCTCCTGGGGTTATACCCCAAGGACTCCATAACACCCAACCAAAAAGAGGTGTGTACTCCTATGTTCATAGCAGCACAATTCATAATAGCTAAAACCTGGAAGCAACCCAGGTGCCCAACAACAGATGAGTGGCTGAGAAAGCGGTGGTATATATACAGAATGGAATACTATGCAGCTATCAAGAACAATGAACCCACCTTCTCTGACCCATATTGGACAGAGCTAGAAGGAATTATGTTAAGTGAGCTAAGTCAGAAAGATAAAGATGAGTATGGGATGATCCCACTCATCAACAGAAGCTGAGTAAGAAGATCTGAAAGGGAAACTAAAAGCAGGACCTGACCAAATTGTAAGTAGGGCACCAAAGTAAAAACCCTGTGATGAGGTGTAGACATGCAGCTTCCTGTGCCAGTGGGGGGTGGGAGTGGGTGGGACGGATGGGTCACAGTCTTTTGGTGGTGGGAATGGTGTTTATGTACACTCCTAGTAAAAGGTAGTCATATAAATCACTAGTTAATACGAGAAGGGGGAAATTAATTGTATGTCTTGAAGTTTCTCAAAATACAAACTGAATCTTTTCAATATATAGGCTGTGTAATTGATATGCAGACTCTCTCAAATGCCTAGACCATGTTGATCAGAAGCAACCAATAGCACAGCTATATACAAGATACTGTTTACTGCACAGCAAACCCTAACAAAAGGACTTTCAAAGTTAACCCAATTACCAATTAATGTGATGATACCATTAACTATCGATTGTCTTTTTTGAACCCTAATATAGCAGGAACCTCACATCTCCACTATAGAGCCTCTACTTCCCCCAGTCCTTGAATCTTTGGATAGGGCCCACTTTCCTGTATGCCTCTCCCAATCCTTATCAAAGAATATTGCATCTGCCAATCACAACCTAACCAACACAACAACTGCCACCTCAACATGCTTCACTTCAGACTGTGTCCAGTTACTTCACATGTGGAATGACAACCCTTCAGCTTATTTACTCGGGTGAGACCTTTCCTTTCATAGTATACTCTAATTCCATCTCAGGTGGTTCACTTTCTAACAAAGTCCCAAAACCTAGATATACACCAGCTTCTGTGAGAGAGAGCTTATGTTCACACGTATCCATAAACTACTGCAAAATATATACCTGAAAGCTGAAGTTTACTAGAGTTTGCAGTGAGTACCTCCCTAACACTTCCTCTCCACTATTCCAAACTTTGGGTCCATGATTGCTCAACAATTTGTTTGGCTTCATATGTTAACTCTCTTTTCAGTCACCAGGTTCCAGATGTCATCAGGATGCCGGCCAGGCTTCCCTAGACTGAACACCCCACCAATGTGTCCTGGAGCTCCACTTCCCCAGAGACCCACCCTACTAGGGAAAGAGAGAGGCAGACTGGGAGTATGGACTGACCAGTCAACATCCATGTTCAGCGGGGAAGCAGTTACAGAAGACAGACCTTTTACCTTCTGCAACCCACAATGACCCTGGGTCCATGCTTCCAGAGGGATAGAGAATGGGAAAGCCATCAGGGGAGGGGGTGGGAAATGGAAATTGGGTGGTGGCAATTGTGTGGAATTGTACCCCTCCTACCCTATGGTTTTGTTAATCCTTTCTTAAATAAAAAAATAAATTAAAAAAATATTTTAAAACATCTTCCTTTAGCTTAATCTCAGTATACTTCTGTCTGATACTCATCTAGATTTCAAATTAATTGTATATATATATCTGTATATATCTCAAATATGTTTTAATTAACCTTGAATTTCTGTTTGTACTTATATTGTACCCATAGTCACTCTATAGTAAGAATCACCTGTAATTTCTCCCAAAGTTAATCACTTGCTTAAAACATGAACTCTGCCTTCCCTATAATAACTCCATCCACACTGTTATGTTTCTATTCTTCACATTTAATACCTTAGTATTATCTTCTCCTGGCATCAGTTACATACTCTTCCATTAGTGCCAGATTAATCCCTTTTTATCAGTCCAACTGTTTAGTGGTTTCTAAATGCATCATTAAATACATTTGTGGTTATAGTATTCTTACATACCTTCTTATCAGCAATTGAAACACAATTTTTGTAATTTGAAATAGGTTAAAAGAATACTTCAGGTGAAATGGAATAGAATGACTGTCTAAAATTTTTCTTATATGGAAGTCTTGGAAACATTTAACTATGATACAGAAAAAGCATAGATGACATTATATGTCTTTGAGAAGTCATAAATTTTGTATATCACAGCTTCCCAGATATAGTTATGAAAGGGGAAAAAAAACACAGATTTCTTCATGGAATAGAGATATTTCTTTCCAGAGCCATGTGTATCTCTGGCATATGGTGGTACCAGGAATTAAATCTGGAACCTCTGACCTTAGGAATGAAAGTTTGTTATGTTGATTAACCATTGTATTACATCCTCAGCCCCCACCCCCCAAAAAAAGATTTATTTTTCAACTTTGTTAGGAGAAAGAATTATTAATGGAACCTTCCTAAGTAATCAAAGATATTTTCATCAATTTCATAAATCTTTATAGGCCCTTACTTATAGATAATTTGAACAGACATAGGTGCTCTTAAAGTATTAACAAACTACTTATGCTAGGTGTTTTTAAATTTTTTATTTGGCAAAGAAATAACCAACATTATATTCACCTGGATAGAGACTGTAATCATCGTGTTGTATTTTGTCTTAAACTATCAAGGTTACTGATTAATATTAAGATTATTAACATTTAAGGGTTAAAAGTCTATTGAAAGAACTAGAACTAGTTATTAATAAAAACTTTTTATGTTGTGATCCATACATCCATTTTCTGTATTTAGTTCTATATTTTACTATTCTTGGTAAGTAATACAAGTGCAGTAATGGAAAGATGATAGGTATGGGTACAACTAGATATTTATGTGGTTATTTTACTTAAATTATATGAAACAAAGTGGTTTTCATGAATTTTTAGATTAGTATTGAGACTTGAAAAATGTAAAAGGCAAAATTAGTATTATTTCTTCAGATTTTCAAATTGTTGTAGTATAAATTCATCAGGAGGTCTAATACTTAAAACTTTGTCAGCTAACCCATTGAGTCTCAGCTATCATCTAAATTATCAGCTCACAATCTAGCAGTCTAGTAGTCACGTGCAGCCTACTTTTGAGAGTCCAGCGAGGGAAAGGTAAGAAATCAGGAAGGAAATGGGAAACTTAGCTTGATGAGTCAGTGTGCCCAAACGTATTCATACACACAAACACACACACACACACACACACACACACACACACACACACACTGCAATAATTAATGAGTACCATCTTGCTTCATACAGTAGTGTACCTTTTATAAATAAGAATTATTTGGGACTAGAGAGATAGCATATTCTTTCTTGCTCTTAAGAAAATAACTTAAGTGGTGAGATGAGGCTATAGCTCAAAAGTAAAAAAAAGAAGAACATAATAAGAACTACTCTTGAAATAGCCTCAGAGATATAGTAGGAACAATTTTTAAAACATGTTTATTTTATTTTAATGAGAGAGACATTTAGAGATAAAGATGTTTTGCACTTGGGAACCAATGAGCTGAAATAGGCTTAGTGTGAGGAACCTAGGAGTTCAAACTCTTCTACTCTAGTTCAGGGAGGGATGGAGAGAGAGAGAGAGAGAATAAGGAAGGGGGGAGAATGAGATTGGAATGCGTATCAGAAAAGAATCAAGACTGAGTACTGATTGGCACCAAAAGGGCTAAACTGCTAAACTGAGCTTCAAGTTGTTATATGAAAGTGTATCTTTTGTCAGGTAGATTCATTCCCATTTCTCAGGTTTTTTTTAAAAATTTTATTTATTTATTCCCTTTTGTTGCCCTTGTTGTTTTATTGTTGTAGTTATTATTGTTGTTGTTGGATAGGACAGAGAGAAATGGAGAGAGGAGGGGAAGACAGAGAGGCGGAGAGAAAGACAGACACCTGCAGACCTGCTTCACCGCTTGTGAAGCGACTCCCCTGCAGGTGGGGAGCCAGGGTTCGAACCGGGATCCTTATGCCGGTCCTTGTGCTGTGTGCCACCTGTGCTTAACCCGCTGCGCTACAGCCCGACTCCCCCCTTTTTTTTTTTACCTCCCCTATGTGTCCTGGAGCTCTGCTTCCCCAGAGCCCCACCCTACTAGGAAAGAGAGAGACAGGCTGGGATTATGGATCGACCAGTCAATGCCCATGTTATAACCTTGCACAATCTTTTTGAAGGTGAAAGAGTGGTAAAGTATAAAACAGCAGAAAACTTGGGGAGTTTTGAGGGAGTCTCAGAAGAATACAAAATTGTTTATTAGGAAATTCAGAAAACTTGGGGAGTGTTGAGGGAGTCTCACAAGAATACAAAATTGTTTATTAGGAAATTCATTCTGTCTTTTAGAGGCAATTAAACATGGTTCCATGACATGCCCATGTTCAGCGGGGAAGCAATTACAGAAGCCAGACCTTTTACCTTCTGCACCACATAATGACCTTGGGTCTATACTGCCAGAGGGACAAAGAATAGGAAAGCTATCAGGGGAGGGGATGGGATACAGAAAACTGATGGTGGGAATTGAGTAGAGTTGTATACCTCTTATCCTATGGTTTTGGCAATATTTGTTTTCTAAGAGATAAAATCAATATCATGTTATAAACTATAGATACTCGCTGTGTATTTATATTGATACTCCCTGTATAGCAACTTGCTGTTTATTTGTATTGATTCTCTCCACTTAATAGACAAGAAATAATAAAACATGCATTTGATGAGTCTTTGTTATATGATAAATACAAAATCTCACTAGTTCTTTCAGATGTTTTCCATTCATTTGATTTTACATAGGAAGTAACTAAGACTTAAAGTTCAAATTACCTGAGAGTGAGATCAGGCAGAAGTTGAAAAACAATATCAGAAGAGAAAACACAAGTAGAACCTGAACTGGAATTGGCATATTGCACCAATGTAAAAAAACTCTGGGGTGTGTGTGTGGGAGAATACAGGTCCAAAAAGGATGACAGAGGACCTAGTGGGGGTTGTATTGTTATATGGAAAACTGGGAAATGTTATGCATGTACAAACTATTGTACTTACTGTTGAATGTAAAACATTAATTCCCCAATAAAGAAATAAAAAAAGAAAAATAAATAAAGTACAAATTGCCTTGCTAAGATCAGATAACAATAACGCTATAAGGAAATTCAAGCATGTGAATCTGAATATCATTGCAAATATCTCCCATTCTCTACTAGTATGTTCATGGCACTAATCTTCAAACCATTAGCACAGCATATAATAGCATTAGTATTTGGGGGGGTGAGCCTGTGAAATAGCTTGCTTGAATACTGTACTGCTTTGCTAAGTGTGCAACTCTTTTTGTTTTTAGCTTGGCCCTCACTGCATTAAAGAAAACTTTAGTGCTGTAATCTCTTTTTCTGCTCCTTGATCTCTAAGATAATGATGATGTTAATAAGAAGGTGAAGAACCATCATTACCTCCACTACCAAACTACCATCAAAGTAACTGTGTTATTAAAAATTGTTACATACTCTGAAATTATAAGAAAAACATTTAAAAAAGAAACCCACAACCAAATAAAAGCAATTGGGAAATATTTTCTGATTATATGATCCAAATGCCCATTCTGCTATGACATGTTCAGTGTATTACAGAATGCATGACTAACATTTGTAAAACCCCATGAAGTTCTTCTCACATAGTTATAATTCTCAGGTCTCAATTAAGAGATCATATGAATACATAATGAATTATTTTTATTTATCTGTATCTATGTATTTCAAAATAAAATATTAAGTTCATTATAAAAATATTAATCTGCTCTGAAATTTCATTTTATTGACTTATAATTAAAATTAAATTAATTAAAATTTAGCATTGGTTTACTTTTATAAAAATGGAATTATTATAATTTGTGTTGCACTTTCACTTCTGAATAGAAACTAATGATTAATGTATTGACCCAGCACTCAGCAGATGACTTTAGTTAAATTTAGGTGACAACATTGATGGAAGTTGATTTTTCCTATCATGAACCTTGTCATAATGAAGAAATGTAACTTTTCAGGAGACCTAAATACTCATGTTGATTAAATTAAAGAAAGAATAGAACTTCTCAGTTCACTAGAATTTTAAAGTATTTATTTTATTTTATTAATAAATTATTCATACATTTTGGGCATTAGCTCTTTTTCAGATTTATGTGGTATCAATATTTACTCCCTTCCTATAGGATTTCTTTTATGATAATTTCCTTCACCATATAGTAACTTTATTGTAATTCAATTTGTGTATTATTTCACTTGTTTCATTGTCTTTGGAGTTGAATTTTGAATAAATCACTGAAGCCAATACCATAGCTGTGTACCTATGTTTTCTTCAATGCATTTCATGATTGTGAGTCTAAAATTCAAGTCTTTACTTTATTTGGAGTTAACTTTTGTGCATGATATGAGATAGTGATCCCATTTTATTGTTTTGCACATAGCTATTCTACTATGTTTTAAATATACTTTCTTTTTCCTACTTTATGCTCTTGGATTCTGTCATGAATTTTCTACATATGTATTTATTTTCAGGCTCTAAATTCTATTCTATTGATCTGTAAATCCACTCTAGTTCCAGTACTACATTGTTTAGATTGTTGTAGATTAACAATATAGTTTGAGTTCAGGTAGTGTTACCTACCTCCTTTATTCCTCTTTGAATTTATTAATTTTGAGTTCAGGTAGTGTGATATCCCCACTATTGCTCTTTTCCCTCTCACTTTGGCTTTTGGGAGCCTTTTGTTGTTTTATACAAATTTCAGTATTTCTTGTTATGCTTTCTTCTATGAACTAATAATGTTTTTGTTTGCTTGTTTTTTAGATAGGACAAAGAGAAATTGAGAGAGGATGGGGGGATAAAGAAATGGAGAGAAAGACACTTGCAGACCTGCCTTGCCTCTAGTGAAGCAGACCTCCTGCAGTTGGGGAACATGGGCTCAAACCTGGGTCTTTGTACTTGGTAATATATGTGCTTAACTTAGTGTGCCACGCCCAGCCCCCTAAAGTTTGTTTCACATCTAAATATTTTACTCTCCAATGTGAAATTTTGAAGTAAAGCCAGCATTAGTGTAGGTCTTTGGAGTAAAAATATTTAATCTCTAAAAATACTTTACTTTGGAAAACAAAACTTTTAAAAAAAATTTGTTAATATTTATTCCTTTTTGTTGCCCTTGTTGTTTTATTGTTGTTGTTATTAATGTTGTTGTTGTTGGATAAGGCAGAGAGAAATGGAGAGAAGAGAGGAAGACGGAGGGGGAGAGAAGGACAGACACCTGCAGACCTGCTTCACCACTTAGGAGGCGACTCCACAGCTGGGGGCTCCAACCAGGATCCTTTTGCCCATCCTTGCGCTTTGCGCCACCTGCGCTTAACCCACTGTGCTACCGCTCGACTCCCCGAACAAAACTTTTAAAATGTGAATTTAAACATTTAATACAAAATTGAATGCAAAATTTCAAACAGGGTGATTTTTAATTGATATTAGATTGAAACAATATGTATGCAGATTTATGTTTGAAATGTTTTTATTTCTATTCCTTTATTTGACTGACATTACTATAATTTTCACTTTTAGTGTTTCAATGTAAATGCTACTGCCATGAAATATTTCTCTTATTATCACTGCATATTCTTTCCACCTCAGATGGTGTACTTCATAACTACTTAATGACTTCAAATTAGCACTTAAGAACAGATGAAAGTTAAAACTTATTCATGAAAGTATTTGCTTACTGTGTGTCTCAGAGATAGGTTATAATTCTCATGATATAAAGGGACTATTTTATTTATTTTAAATTTGATTATCAGTAATTTTTACGAATCAATTTTGAATAAACTTAAAAAATAATTTGAGAAAGCTGAAACAAGACCATTTGTGAAATATTTGAGGGATTGCCAAACAAATAACAGGTGCAGACATAGCTAATTAGTTTCATGTAAAACTAATTACTGTGAAGATAATAATGCATGTCCTTGTTTGATCATTAATCCATTCTCACAATGTGGCCAGTACACTAGTCAAACCACTAATAGGCGTATAAACAAATCTCTTATTCCTGCTTTTCTTTCTGTTCCTTAACCTGCATTACATGCTTTCCTTGTAATGATTATTTCTATTTGACTAAAGGGATTTTTCTGACTTAATTTGCATTTACACAATTTTTCCCACTTAAACGTCTTACTGAAGGATACAGAAAATGTATACTTTAAACAATTTTGCTTTGTTTCTCCTACACTTTTTTAAATAAACTTTTAAAAAATATTTATTTACTTATTCCCTTTTGTTGCCCTTGTTGTTTCATTGCTGTAGTTATTATTGTTGTCGTCGTTGTTGGATAGGACAGAGAGAAATGGAGAGAAGAGGGGAAGACAGGGGGAGAGAAAGATAGACACCTGCAGATCTGCTTCACCGCCTGTGAAACGACTCCCCTGCAGGTGGGGAGCTGGGGGCTGGAACCAGGATCCTTCTGCCCATCCTTGTGCTTTGTGCCACGTGCGCTACAGCCCGACCCCCCACATACACTTATATATCTTAGTTTGAACTAATTTTAATTTATATGGCAGAAAAAATGTCTTAACAATTTAGTAATTCAACAAGTTCATTTTATAATGATCTATATAGAGGTTCACAAATGTGTGTTGGTTATCATCTGTCTATTATGACTTCAATTGATGCCATTACTGACATTTCAGTTTTGTTCAATGTGGGTATTATTGTAGTATCTCGTTCCTTTTATAAATGTTTGTTGGAATATTATCTTCAAAGTACATAATGTAGATTAATCTACATAGTAATTTTCTTTTTTCTATTTCATTAGTTATTTGCAAAATTGCAAATTAACAGGGTTACAGTTTCACACCATTCCCACCACCACCATCTATGGTATATTACAAATAGTGATACTATGACTATAAGTGTACAGAGATCACTTTGGATAGCTGATTTTTATTTTCTTGGATAAATCCCTAGGAGAGTGAATCCAAGGTAGTAGGGTAGGTCCAGTTGTAGTGTCTGAGTTATCTCCAGACTATTTTCCACAGGAGTTGAACTTATTTACATTCCCAATAGCAGTGCAGAAGTTAGTGTTCCTGCATCCTTGATTTTTCCACCAGTGGTATAGAAATGTTTCTCACCCCATCCCCATATTCTCACTATTTCTTGTTTCTGTCCTTTCTGATGTATGACATATGATTTAGATAGACAAATCTTTTTTTTTAAAAAAAAACAAATTTCTTATTGCTGATTATAAGCTACTCTACTATTTTGTGTTAGGTGTAATGATTTCTAGACTTAGCTTTACTCTGGTAGTTATTTTGAAAATGTACATCCAACAATTAACATTATAAGGTTCTTTGATGAAGTCTTGGGTTGTACAGTGTTCGATGTTTAGATTTTCAAGCATGACTATTCAAACTCTAGCATAAACTATGCCAGAATGTTGTTATGTTGTTTTGGGTTTTCTCTTTATCCTCTCTCTCTCACTATATATATATATATATATATATATATATATATATATATATAGTAGTCTTTAATCAAAATAATAACACATAATTACCATTAGAAACAATTTATATAGAAATTCAATTCTAGAAATTTATAATTTTAAAAACAAGATATAAGAAAAGAAGTCGGAGGAATTTGGAAATATCCTGTTCATTTTATAAATATCATAAGGCCTTCTGATTTTGTATATAGTCAGTATTAATATATAGCTCCAGGTATTACTACTTCAATATGTAGTTTCTCTTATGTACTAATTTATTTAGTTAGAGAGAAAGAAAGAGGAATAGAAACCAGAGCACTTCTCTACTGTGCCAGTCATTGAATCAGTGACCTTGAACATGTACTTCTTTTTAAAACATTTTTATTATATTTATTTATTATTGGATAGAGGCAGCTAGAAATCGAGAGGGAAGGGGGTGATAGGGAGAGAGACAGGAGACACCTACAGCACTGATTCACCACGTGCAAAGCTTCCCCCTGCATGTGGGGACTGGGGGCTTGAACCTGGGTCCTTGTGCACAGTAACCTATGCATTCAACCAGGTGCATCATCACGCAGCCCCTGAACATGTAATTCTTATACTGTAACTACTAAATTAACTCTCCAACTTTTCTATTCTCATCATTTTTCAGGTTTAATTTGAATCCTTTATCTAAAAAGAGAAAAATAAAGCATAAATAAGTGAGCGTTACTGAAAGGAGAAACAGAACTACAAATGTATTTACATAAAACTAGAAAATATCTATGTAGCAAGTATTTAAACATGTAACTTACATAGAAAAAGTGTTTCATTAAAGTTTGAGTGTTTTTACAAATCTTTTCTTTAAGGATTTTATTTATTAATGATAGAGATAGGTAGGAGCAGAGGAGACCATTATTCTGGTACATGTGCTACCATGTCAAATATGGAATGTCATGCTTGAGAGTAGACTATTTTTACTTCCTAGACCAAAACAAATCAATCTCAATTCCATCAATCTCCCTCCTTCTCTCTCTCTCTCTCTCTCTCTCTCTCTCTCTCCCTGTCCTCTTTCTCTCCCTGTCCTTCTCTCTCTCCCTGTCCCTGTCCCTGTCCCTGTCCCTGTCCCTCTCCCTCTCCCTCTCCCTCTCCCTCTTCTACATGACTGTTCAGCTCTGGTTTGTGATATTATGGTGCCAGGTATTGAAATTTGGACCTCACAGCCTCAGATATGAAAGTCTTCTGTATTTTTTTTTTAATCAACAAGACCATAGGATAAAAGAGGTACAATTCCACACAATTCTCACCACCAGAGTTCTGTATCCCATACCCTCCATTAGAAGTTTTTCTGTTCTTTATCCCTCTGGGAGCATGGACCCAGGATCATTATGAAGAGCAAAAGGTTGAAGGCCTGGCTTCTGTAACTGTTTCTCCAATGGACATGGGCATTGACGGGTCAATCCATACTTCCAGCCTGTATCTGTATTTCTCTAGTGGGGCAGCGTCTGGAGAGGTAGGGTTCCAGGATACATTGGTGAGGTCATCTGTCCAGTGAAGTCAGGTTGGTGTCATAGTAGCATCTGCAACTTGATGGCAGGGTACTGGAGCTAAAGTGTTGACATTCCATACCTGATGTCTGTGGACCAAATCCAAAATGAAACTTGTCAAGGTGGCAAGGTGGTACTGGTTGCATTAATCTGTTTGAGCTCAGCAGATGCAGTATCAAATGTTATGGTTGCAGGAAAACTAGCCACACCCCTGGGATACCAGAACTGGGAGAAATGTGGGTATTAAATAATGGGGAAGATTCTTGCTATCTTAGAGTTAAGGAGGCAATAGATAGTTATTGTATTCAGGTTATTTGGGAAGTTGGTTTACTTTGAAAATCTCATGGTTAGGATTTGCTGTATCATACAAGATCTTACTATGATTTATGCCATTTAATGCTATTTACATATAGCTGTATCTTATATAGTGACACACCAGTTGCTTCTGGTTTCCCTGGCCTAAGATTATAGGTAATTTAACATTTCAAAGAAAAAGTCACTATTAGAAATATATTAACGATTAAGCCCACTGTTAAAATTCAATCAGGTTACCAATTTGAACCCTTAAGTGTTTTGATTTAAGGAATATATACTCAGAACTGGAGTCTATGCATCAAAATTTTTGAGACATTCAATCTATTTTACCCCTCTCATATTGATTAGTGATTTATATAAGACTGTAAGTTAATAGGAGTGTACATTAACACCATTCCTGCCACCAAAGGTCTATGTCCCTGTCCCCAGCCCCTTATAGTGAAGCTAAAAAAGCTAAAAATCTATATAAGGTACAACTATATGTAAATAGTATTAAATGACATAAATCATAGTAAGATCTTGTATTCAGCACAGGAGCCTGTGTAACCTCTGCATCCCTGTAGGTCTGAGTTCACATTCCATGGTCACAGCTAGGAACATTCTAGGCTGCCCTGATTTTAGGAGAATTCTTCTGAGTATCAGAATAGGTTGACCCAGCCTCCCTCTGGAAAGTGGGGTTATCGCTACCATTGTTCTACATTGAGGATATGGTCTTGTAGAGGACCACAGAGGGCATTATTTTAATTGACAAAGAAAATAAAATATTACAAATAGTCAATACATTATGCAATCAGTAATTAGGAAAACAGTACAAAGGGGAGTTCTCAGGGAAAAAATCTTACTATGAAATTAATGAAAAAATTATCAAGAAGCACTTTTATACATTAAATTTTAGAGTTCCTTTGGCAAAAATATGTATCAAAATTGAAATGCAGGGATAGGCTCAGTAGTCCCAGTAGGTTGAGAAATTATAAAATACATAGTTTTACTGCTATGTAAACATGAACTAGGTATCTTTTCATAGTATAAAGTGTAAAACATGCTAATTTTTATTTTTATATATCTACAAGGTAAATAATCAGTTATTGTTATGGGGTGTATGGTCTTATGCATAAGAGCATAGTCTTGTATATTTATTTATTTATTTATTTCCCTTTTGTTGCCCTTGTTTTTTCATTGTTGTTGTAGTTGTTGTTATTGTCATTGTTGGATAGGACAGAGAGAAATGGAGAGAGGAGGGGAAGACAGAGGGGGAGAAAAAGATAGACTCTTGCAGACCTGCTTCACTGCTTGTGAAGTGACTCCTTTGTAGGTGGGGCTTGAACCCGGATCCTTATGCCCATCCTTGCACTTTGCGACACATGTGCTTAACCCACTGCTCTACTGCCCAACTCCCGTATATTGCTTTCTAGTAGAAAACAGATGCGGGCTACTGGACTGAAAAAAATAATAGCAAAAAAAAAAGTATAAAATAGATTCAAAATACTTTTTAAATCAAGTAAATTACTGAGTAATTATGAGATGTAAAACATTGTGTTTGACATATCAGAAGTAAAAAATAAAATTAGACATATTATTTACCGTTTTTGACTTTATAAAGCTGGTTCAGTAGATTGTAAGGTTAATTTAAATAATAACTTTCAAAGCATTAACACTTTAGAATCTATCCTCCATGGGATTAACTAGAACAAATACTACATTCTAATTACATTTTCAACAAACACCTACATATGAGTGGGTTATTTCAGTTTTCTATAACTAAGTAATAAATTGTCTCAAGTATAGTGGCATAAGATAGGACAGGTATACTCAGTATTCAGCTCAGACTCTCCAAGAGCCTTAGTAAAGATGTCATATGGGCTGTGTGGGTTTTGCTGTTGCTGTTTTTTGTTGTTGTTGTTGGTTGTTTAAATTATTATTTATTTATTTTCCCTTTTGTTGCCCTTGTTTTCTATTGTTGTTGTAATTATTGTTGTTGTCATCGTTGTTAGATAGGACAGAGAGAAATGGAGTGAGGAGGGGAAGACAGAAAGGGGGAGAGAAAATAGACACCTGCAGACCTGCTTCACCTGCAGGTGGGGAGCTGGGGGCTCAAACCAGGATCCTTAAGCCAGTCCTTGCACTTCGCAGCAAGTGCGCTTGACCTGCTGCATTACTGCCCGGCTCCCATTGTTGCTGTTTTTTATTTGTTTTTACCACTAGTGTTATTAGTAGGGCTCAGTGTCTACAAAATTATCCTATCACTCCTGTGGTTTTTTTTTTTTTTTTTTTTTTTGGCCTTGTTTCCTTCCTTTCCTATTTTTTTCCTATTTTATTTTATTTTTGAGAGAATGAGTCAAAGTAGGGGGAGAGAGACAGAATAGAGACAACTGTAGTACTGTTCCACTGTCTGTGAAGCTTCTCCTCTCAGGTAGTGACTGAGGACTTGAACTGTACTCTAACTTTATTCCCCACTGTTGACCCTTGGCTTGCACCCATACACAGTGATATAGAAAATGAATTTGTGGTAGTCGGGCGGTGGCACAGCGGGTTAAGCGCAAGTGGCGCAAAGCACAAGGAATCAGAGATAAGGATCCGGTTCAAGCCCCTGGCTCCCCACCTGCAGGGGAGTCCCTTCACAGGCGGTGAAACAGGTCTGCAGGTGTCTATCTTTCTATCCCCCTCTCTGTCTTCCCCTCCTCTCTCCATTTTCTCTCTGTCCTATCCAACAACAATGACATCAGTAACCACAACAAGGACAGCAAAAGGGAAAATAAATATTAAAAAATTTTAAAAAACTGAATTTGCTTCAGAATTCATTAAATAATTTTATAATTTGATTCTGTCTTCCTGAAAACAGTTCTGATCATCTTCCAGGAGGTTTGCTAAGCAGGGACTGTACTCTTAGAATCTACCACCTTTCCTTCTCAAGTGGCCTTTCTATGTATTTTTGTTATAATTTTACTAATTTATTTTGGATAGAGATAGAGATACATTTAGATGAGAGGTGGTTAGCGAGAGACATCTGCAACACTGTTTGAGATACATGAAACTTCCCTTTGCAGGTAGCCACCAGTAGCTTGAACCTGGATCCCTACTAATGGATGCACTTGATCTGATGTGCTACTACCTGGCCTTTGACCTTTCTTTGTTTAAAATATCAAGGTTGTGAAGGTTCTTCTGCTTCTATTTTCTCTGCTTTTAGAGGGTTTATATAAATAGCTTAGGTTGACCCAATTATTTCCTTTTGAATAATCTAATAGTCAATGGATTAGTACCCTTAAAAACAATGTGTATATACACCAATGAAATAGTATTCAGTTATTAGGAAGAACATTTTGCTCTTTGTGACAACAAAAATAAATCTCTACTAAGTTAAATCAGATAAAGGAAAATATAAACTATGTGGAATTTGACAATAAACTCATAAAAACAAAATGCAAAAAAAAATCTGACAAATCATGATTTAGCATGTCAGAAAGGTAATACTCTGTCATCACCTCCTCAATTTATATGTCTACCTACCCTACTAATTTAAACCTGTTAGGTTAGATATCATATGAACCTAGAATTCCACCCTGTACTTTTTTTTTTTTTGAAAAGAGACAGAGAGTGAGACAGGGAAAGATCAACAGAGAGCAGAGAAAGCACTGTTCCATAATCCATAGAACAATGCCGATATCATCTATAGTGTTGGAACTCACATCTTGCTCAAAGAAAGAAATGTGCTTTCCCATTGACTTATCTCCTAGCTCAATTTTCTCATTTCTATTGATTTTAAATTTTTCTGTCATATCATAAATGCACTTAAATATTTAGTGTGTAATACCTGGGAAATATTGCTTATGCATAAAATTCTAGCCTAGGTTCTACCTCCAGGAAATACTTACTTCAGTAGTATCAAATAGATCTGATGCTTCTCCTTATCACTGTAACTTTTGTTAAATATCTTCTTTAGTCACACCATTTTAGATAGATATTTTGTTTGTCTTACTTTTGTAGTTTATTATTTCTCTGTTTATGGGACTCCACTGCACCAGTCTGACTTTTTCAGATAGAAAGAGAGACAGAGGAAAAGAGGGAAAGACACCATAGCATTGAAACTTCTTCTATCTATTGGGAATCAGGCTTAAAACTAGGTTGTATGACTGACAAAGCAGGCAAGCTTTCCAGGATAGCTATTTTCCTGACATACACAGTTATTAAAACCACAAAGCATTTTTGTATTTAGATGTCTAAACTTGATAATAAAAGCATAGGTTTTTTTTTTTTTTTCCACTATAGTTCTTGCTGGGGCTTGGTGCTGGCACTACAAATCAACCCCTCTGGGTGGCCATTTTTTCCTTCCTTCCTTCCTTCCTTCCTTCCTTCCTTCCTTCCTTCCTTCCTTCCTTCCTTCCTTCATTCCTTCTTTCCTCCCCTGCCTCTCTTTCTTTCTTTTTCTTTCTTCTTTATCTTTCTTCTTTCTTTCTTTCTTTCTTTCTTTCTTTCTTTCTTTCTTTCTTTCTTTCTTTTCTTTCTTTCTTTCTCTTCCTGTTTTTATTAGCTAAGACAGATAGAAATTGAGGGAGGAGTGGGAGACAGATAGGGAGAAAGAAAGAGAGAGAGATATACCTGCTTCACTGCTTGTGAAGCATCCTCAATACAGGTGAAGATCTAGAGCTCATACTTCAGTCCTTGTGCATGGTAATTTATGTGTTTAATCAGGTGTGCTACTACCAGCCCCCATAAGTCACATTTATGAATAATCACCACAGTTCAAATATTTTGCTTACTATTTTAGCCAAGAATGGTGACTGTAATTTAATACAGTTGTATGTGCTTTAAATACACTATACTTTGAAGAACTCCTTAACTGTGTGTATGAATCTTCTGGAAGAAAAAATAGGCTTTTGTCACCACAGTTAAAGTACAATAAAGAGGATGTGAGTTCATGATTTTGTTCTGAGTTTTATTTATGAACTAATGTGGATATGCAGAGTATTTTTTGGTCTTGACTCCTTGTGCATATGAAAATTTAACTGACAATTTGTGTAGAACTTCATGGTATTTAAATAATTTTATGGACATTGTATAGCTATATAAATCAAGTTTTAGTATCCACAAATTAGTGACATATTTCTATATGAATTTCATGGATTAATTTACACATTTAAGATTAATGTATTTTAGTGGCCAGGTGGTAGCTAACCCCATAGAGAACATACATTACAATGCCTGAGACCCAGACTCAAGTGCAGGAACTCCACCCATAGAGATAAACATTCACCTAGAAGTGAGATCACCCCTATATTCACTCCTCTCCTTCTGATTTATCTTACTTAATGTGATTTCTACCTATAGTTTTGTTAATGTGATATATCATGTTCATTTATTAGTGTGTGTTAATCATATACCCATGTAATAAATTGCACTTGATTATAATGTATGATACCCCTCCCCACTAGAGCTATTTTTGGGGTTTAGTGCTCACATGACTCTACCATAGCTGGTAGCCATGTTTCTCCTTTTCTTTTATCTTTTAGGTAGAGGATTAGTGAAAGAGATAAAGAGAAACTGAAAAAGAGAGACACCAATACCTCTGCTCCACTGCTCATGGACTTGCTATTTTCTATTTAATCCTATCATAGCTAAAAATCAGCCTTAATACAGTGCAGTTTTCTGACTTTTAAACTCTCCTGTTTTGGTAAGTGGTCCCATAATATCTTTTCCTTAAATACCTAGAGAGGAGGCCAGAACAACATTGTTCTTGTTATATGTGATATGGAGAATATAACTCATAGCCTCATGTAGGCAAAGCATGCGCTTTAGTACTCAGTCACTTCCTAACACCGGAGTAATTTTCTCCTTGTTTAGAAAAATAATTCATGATTATTCATTATATTTGCTGGCATGCTTTTTTATATTCCTTAAATTAAAAAAAATTGTTATTTTTTCCTTGTATTTCTTCAGGTTGCCATTTTTGAAAAACAAAAGTTGCATGCTTATAAAACTCCCCTCTACTTGTTTACTTATATTTTCTAATCACTAATTGCCAAGTACATATTTTGGCAGGAACACAAAAACTGTGATACCGAAATTTTCTCAGTACATTTTACAAGGAGACACACTATTGGTTATTCCCGTTATTTGTGATGTTTAAATGTGTTTAATGCTTTAAGGAGTGAATGTATTTAATGGTTTAAATGGTGGATATTGTACTTCTTCACTCAATTATGTTGCTACTTGATATATATATTTACAGATAGCATAGATAACTTTAATTTGTAAGTAATTTGTATCTGTGGGAAAATAACTTTAGGATTTAAATTTATATTTTGTACTCTTCACACATCCACTCCCTAGTTCTTAGTACCCAGTAGTGAATTTTGACTGAATTAGTTTCGTCTTTATTGTGACCAGATAATTTTAACATTTTTACTTATGTGTTTATTTTTATTTTCGATATGGAGAGATATTGAAAGGGAAGGGAGGGAAGAGAGAGAGAGAGTAAGAGAGCGAGAGAGAGCTGCAGCACCATTTCATTGCTGGCAAAGTCTTCCCCCTACAGATGGGGACATTGGTTTGAATCCAGATCTTTGTGCACTGCAGTGTATGTACTCAACCAAGTGTGCCACTGCCTGGTACCTTATCAGATAGTTTATTATTATTATCATATTTATTTATTTATTGGATATATACACTCAGAAATTTATAGGGAGAAAGAGAGACATCTGCAGCACTACTTCACCACTTGCAAAGCTTTCCCCCTGTAGGTGGGTGTCGGGACCATGGACTCTAATGTAGGTCCTTGTGTATTGTAACATGCACTCAACCAGGCATGCTACCATTCGGTTCCATGAGATAGTTTTAATTCCATAATTCCTTACTAATTAACTGGCAAGTTAAGTTGTACTATAAGGAGTAATGTTCCATTTCTGTTTTAGTGGATAAGTGAATTAATTACCAGTGATGTAGATATATTGATTCTTCCTTTAGTTGGTTGTTTGTTTAACCATTTACACATAATTTGCTATATTTTCTCAGTCCAATATGTAACATATCCACAAACTTGACTCCTTTAAACTAATTCATGTTCTTCTTCTTTTTTTTTAAATTTTTACTTATAAAAAGGAAACACTGACAAAACCATAGGATCAAAGGGGTACAAATCCACACAATTTCCACCACCAGAAGTCTATCCCATCTCCTCCCCTGATAGCATTCCTATCTTTATCCCTTTGAGAGTCTGGACCCAGGGTCATTATGGGGTGCAGAAGGTGGAAGGTCTGGCTTCTGTAGTTGCTTTCCCGCTGAGCATGGGCATTGGCAGGTTGATCCATACTCCTAGCGTGCCTCTCTCTTTCCCTAGTGGGGTGAACTCTGGGGAAGTGGGACTCCAAGACATATTGGTAGGGTCATCTACCCAGTGAAGTCCAGTTGCCATCATGTGAGCATCTGGAACGTGGTGACTGAAAATAGAGTTAATATATACAGCAGGAAAAAAAAAAGTTGACTAATAAAGAACCTAAAGGCTGGAATATTCCTATATATCCCTGCCTTTTTTTTTTTTTGGCAGTTCCTTTTATGGAACAAGCAAATGCTTGTTAGTTCATTAACCAGTCATTTCCCCAAAGATTTTATTTATTTATTTATTTATTTATTTATTTATTTATTATCTTGTTGCCTTTGTTTTATTGTTGTAGTTATTGATGTCATTGTTGTTGGGTAGGACAGAGAGAAATGGAGAGAGGAGGGGAAGACAGAGAGGGGGAGAGAAAGATAGACACCTGCAGACCTGCTTTACCACTTGTGAGGCGACCCCCCTGCAGATGAGATCCAGGGTTCTTGAACCGGAATCCTTATTCTAGTCCTTGTGCTTTGCGCCACCTGCGCTTAACCCTCTGTGCTACCACCCGACTCCCCAAAGATTCTATTTCTTATTAATGGTGAGCAACATTCAAAAGCCAGCTACTGGTTACTATTCATGCTTATTGTTAGGAGTTATCTTTGAATTCAGACACACTAAAACTAACAGTTAGGATATAAAATATCAGTGTATTTTAACATATACACTATATATGTGTATGTCACATAAGTAATTCAGGGTCACAGAATTCAGATTGCTTTAGGACTGATGAAGTCTAGTCAAACCTTTGACTAGTTATTAACACATGGAGCTTGAAAACTCCACTAAGTTACTTTTCTTAACTCTCCTGAAATAAAGATTGCACATACAAATCTTGATAGTTTGGAATATGGAAATAAACTGTTCCTGAGAACTTAATAGATCCTTACTAGCTGTCTGTAATTCTATGAATACCTCAAAGTTGGTTTGTTATTTATTTTTCCTGCTTTAGTGTCATTTACCTGTATTAATTTCATATAGGGACTTGTGATATATTCTTTATCTAACTTACACTATTTTTGAAGTGCATGTTTACCCATTCATCTAATCACATTTCTCATGTTAGTGAAGAATACATAGACAAAATAACTTGATTTTATTAATTCCAATTCTGATGCTGTTCTATAAAACTGTTGGTATACTTTTTCCTTTTCAAAAATTTTTAAAATTTTTTTATATATATTTTTTAAATATTTATTTTATTTATTTATTCCCTTTTGTTGCCCTTGTTGTTTTATTGTTGTAGTTATTATTGTTGTTGTCATTGTTGGATAGGACAGAGAGAAATGGAGAGTGGAGGGGAAGACAGAGAGGGGGAGAGAAAGATAGACACCTGCAGACCTGCTTCACCTCCTGTGAAGCGACTCCCCTGCAGGTGGGGAGCTGGGGTTCGAACCGGGATCCTTATGCCGGTCCTTGTGCTTTGTGCCACCTGCACTTAACCCGCTGCGCTACAGCCCGACTCCCCTCCTTTTCAAATTTTTAACTCCAGTCTTGACAATGAGCAATCTAATTCTTATCACTTCATGTATATTTACTTACTCAAATTTTGAATATATAATTAGTATTTTCAGAGGTATTGTCTCTTTGTGAAACTAAATCCACTAAATAGGATTTAATATCTACGTGGAGATTTTTCTTGCTTTAACATGAAATTCTAATGCTATATTCCAGCTTACATGGGTTGATTCTTTTCTGTTCCCTTCAGTGTAATTTTGTGTTCTTTTGAAATATTCTTTGATTTATATGTATCTATTTAAATTTTTTTCACCTTTTCTTTTTCCCCTTTATTTATTTTGGAGGTTAATGGCTTACAGTACTGTTTCTGCCACATAGGTATAATTTCTTGTCTCATTAAGATAGATGAGATTTTCATCCTTTAAATATTTATTTATCAATATGGGAACAATAAGACTGATTGAACTAGCATAACTTAGAGAAACAGATAAATCTAGAGAGAAATTTTATCTCCTGGTCCTTCTGCCTATGCTGGTTTTATTATCATAATTAACTTTTGTGTATCTTGTTATTAAAAAATTTAGGCATATATTTAATTTGTCCTTTTTCCTTACACTAAAAGATTGTAAACAGTAGATTTAAAACTAACATTACCTTTAAATAGCCAAATAGCCAGATATCAGACACTTTAAATTTCTTAAGAGATAAATCCAAGACGTTATAGATGATTCTATAACAAGAGAGAAAAAGCAAGTTTTATTAAAAACATAAAATATGGGGGTCAGGCAGTAGTGCAATGGGAAGTGCAAGGACTGTGTAAGGATCCCAGTTCCAGCCCAAGGCTTCCCACCTGCAGGGGGTCGCTTCACAAATGGTGAAGCAGGTCTGGTTGGCAGGTGTCTATCTTTCTCTCCCCTCTCGGTCTTCCCCTCTTCTCTCCAGTTCTCTCTGTCCTATCCAACAAAAACAACATCAATATTAACAATAATAATTACCACAACGATTAAAAAAACGACAACAACAAGGGCAGCAAAAGGGAAAAAATAGCCTCCAGGAGCAGTGGATTCGTGGTGCAAGGACTGAACCCTAGCAATGATCCTGGAGGCAAAAAAAAAAAAATCATAAAATATAAAAACAAAAGGGTTAGAGAGACAGCATAATGATTATGCAAACAACTTGGAAATATATAAGGAGATAATTTGTATGTATATGTTGGAATTAGATCAGTAGGCAGACAGACAGATGTCATGTTGGAAGAGACTATAATTCTTAGGCCACTAGAACCTATATCCAAACCAATTTAGTCTGCCAGTGTCCACAGACTTCACCATATTCTTTGGAACTAAATCAAAATCCTTTTCTTTCCCTTTACTTATTTTTTCTCACTATGATTATTCTTTGGGCTCAAGTTCTGTGCCTGAATGAATCCATTATTTACTTGCAGCCATTTTTTTTCTTTCCTCTAGATGTAAATTGAGAGAAAGAAAGTGATACTGGGAAGAGTGACATTATAAGCACTGCACCTCCCCTTCTGAAGCGCTCCTCAGACAGGGTGCTTCCTTGTGCTTGCCCGAGTCTTAAACCCAAGTCATTGCACATAATACTTGAGCTCCTGGGTGAGCTAATTAGTAGGCTCTTATTCTTAGGTTTTATTCTCTTTTTTCCTGCATTTGTTCCTATATATTTAATATACCCCAAAGAAATGAGTAATAAGTGTTACTCTGGTATAAAATTTATGGAATTTATCATTAGCATGTCTATTGCATGACACCATCAAACTGATTTCAATAGTAAAAATACGTTATAGTGAGCAAGTACAGAACATTTAGGGTAGAGAAAGAAAAAAATAGTTTTAGGAAGTTAAAGTGAAAATAATTCCTTTATAAATGCTTCACATACTATATTGTATTTGAAAAAAATAACTTTTTTTTTGGCATCACAGTCATGGAAATAGAATTGTTTGGATAAAATTTTATGATGCTAAGAAACAGTCCATAGGACTGGAGAAATAGTGCACTTGGAAATGTGTTGCTTTGTCATATGCATGACCCAGGTTCAAGCCCGGCCCCAACCACACTGGAGAAATTTTCAATTCTCTGGTGCCTCACTTTCTCTCTCTCTCTCTTTTTCTCTCTCTCTCTCTCTCTCTCTCTCTCTCTCTCTCTCCACTCTGTCTCAGAAATGAGGGAGAGAACAAGTGAGGGGGGAGAGAGGAGGGAGATCAGTTCAGAAATATAAAGCGATGATAACAGTATTATAGAATTTAACTATACTTAAATTAATATACCATTTTTTCTTGAGCATATAGTCTGTGCATGGCTTTCCTGACCTCAATCCTCTACAGTAATTCTGTATTCTGTACAGAAGAAATAAGTTAGCTCTTTCTAAAGGGATATACACAATACTAATGTGCTAGGAGTCAATGAAGCACTTGATTATGGTTTAATTTCTTCATGAATATTCTTGATAAATATGTGTGTGCATAATAAATTAAACACCGTATATTTGAAAATTATACTTATTTGTCTAATTAACTATGAATTAGAATATCTATTATTATAGGTATATTTGGATTTATATATTCTAGTTTCATTTGTTCATATTTTAAGGATTATTGAGTACTGTAGTCATAGTATTCTTCAGTTTATCATGCCCAATTGGCATAGTGGATATGTAGAACTGTATTCTCAGTCCAGTGTGATGGTTATACACAAGTTCAGCCATTCTTTAGTTCTTTTTACTCTAGGTAAGTAGGAGATGAGACCCACCTATTTGGATTTTAAATTTCATTAGGTGAGTGACCGTACTAATGAAATTAATCATTTACTTCTATCAGTTCCGTGCTTTAGATTTAGGTCCTCCCCAATAGGGAGTTTGGTCAAGGCTTCTTTGCTGTTTGAATGTAGCTAAGCCATAAAGCATGTGACAGATGAAACACATTAAGTAGAAATATATTTCCTCAGAAAGTATTAAATGCAGCTAAAGTATAGTGGAAAAGAAGCTTAAACGTTACCCCTAGTACATCTATAAAGCTTTTTGATTTATAAATACAAATACAGTAGTAGGCATATTTGATATTATATGTTCATTATTAAAATTTAACTCTTGCTAAGAAGATCTAAAAGTAACTGTATGTTTGTCTTTGCACTATAAATGTGTTGTTGTGATCTTGGTAAATGTAAGATTAAGATAAAAGGCATTTGAGTGGTATAAAGTTTATTAATTCATTTCATACTGAAAACCATAGAAAGTTCAAAAATCATAATTCAAGGATAAAAAGCCAGTGGAGGAACTATTGATGCTAATGATGTTTACTTACTACAGTATCATTTACAATTGAAAGACAGTGATAAAAAGTTGCACACTCTTTCTGACCATTTTCCTTAGAAATGGCACATGTGATTTTAACTAGATTGTGGCTTGGTTCTTCACTGGAATAGCACACTCAACTTGATATTACAGTCTATAATTGTCAACATTTCAATTCCTGGAAATCATAAAACTCTTAAAAGATAATTTATGCAGTTACTACCATTGGGATTAAACATGTGGCAGTAGTTGTAAGCACATGAGTGTACTGACATATCATGATAGTGTTTTTTTTTTTTTTTTTGTAAAAGCAGATGTTTTATGACTTATCAGCACATAAAAATACATTTATGGGGTGAGTCGATAGTGCAGTGAGTTAAGCACACATGGCACGGAGTGCAAAGAGCAGTGTCAGGATCCCAGTTCACCCCCCCCCCGCTTCATGGGGGGCCACTTCACAAGCAGTGAAGGAGGTCTGCAGGTGTCTTATCTTTCTCTCCCCATCTCTGTCTTTTTCTGCTCCTCTCTCGATTTCTCTCTGTCCTATCCAGTAATAACAACAATAGTAACAAGTGTAATAAAATGGAAAAAATGGCCTCCAGGAACAATGGATTTGTAGTGCAGGCATCGAGCCCCAGTGATAACTCTGGATGCAAAAAAAAAAAAAGAATACATTTATTATTATTCAGTTAATAACAGAGATAAATGAAACTCTTGATAACAAATTTCTACCAAATTTGTTTTCAGTATTGAATAAAAAGTACATCATTTATTTTCCATATTTAATTATGTCACACAAACATTTTCAGTAACTTAGTGTTATATGTTTTCCTTCCACTCCCATGAGGATTATTGCTGAGTCTGCAATGACTTCAATGACTTCAACATTGCCAACAGCCTCAGTCTTTCTTTTCTTTTCTTCCTTTCTTTCTTTTTTGTTTTGGATAGAGAGAGAAAGAAAAAGAGACAGGAAAGACTCTTGCAGTACTTCACAACTGGTGAAGCTTCCCTCCTTGCAAGTGGGTGCACGGAGCTTCAACCCAGTCTTGACACATGGTAATTAATATGTGTACACTATCAGTTGCACCACCACCAGGACCCCTTGATAAAAAAAATAAAAAAAAAAAACTATTTTCAAGCTGACAGGATATTTGCTTGGCTACTGTGCTGCCTTGTCATTTCTGCAGCCCAAATTTGAGCCTAGTCCCCACCAACTAGAAGGAAGCTTCAGTTACTTTCCTTCATTTTTATCTGAAAAAAATATGCCTAGAGCAGTGAAACCCTAAGATGACCCTCATCCTCCAAAATTGATTTCTGTTTGTGTCATACTTAGCAGAAATAAGAGCAAGAAAAATATGAACACTGTAATAACAACTGCTAAATATTTCTTTTTGTCCGAATTGGTGATTTACAAATTTAAAGGCTGTATTTGAGCAATATTTTTTGTCTTTTACTTGGAAAAACTTTTCATAGATCATGATTAGCTATATATACAGTAAGGGTTTTGTTGATGATGATGATGTTTGTTGTTTGTGCAGCGTAGTAAGGCCTAGCTTGAGCCTGGATCACTTGAATTATGTAAGTGGTTTTCTATTCATAGGGGTTATAAGTATACATCCATTATGTACTATTTTTCAATCACATGAGTTCATAGTTGAAATGAAGATGTAGAGTTACTGGATATCAACATAGGAAACTGGTAGCTAACAAGAAAATATTCCAATGTCCTATCACAGTTCAGTTGCTAAACAAAGTGGATTTGTACAATGCTCCAGTGAATACTCTAATAACATAAGATGGCAGATGTAATGCTGCATCATTTTAGGATGAATCTGAGTTAGTTCAATAGACTTTCTGAATGAAAAAGAGTATATTAAAGGCACTGAAGACAGTTTCCATGTAGAACCCTGGAACTGATTTTTATCAGCTGCCTTGATAAGCATATAACAAAACTAGCACACACCAGTTTGATTTTTTCATGCTTCTAGGAAAAAGATTAAGTTAAAATTATCATAAAATTTAAATTATAATACTTTCATGTCCGTTATATTCACTGTGATTTTATGAATTTCAAGACTTTCTTGTCCTAATATGTCAATACATGTTGTCTATGCATAATTTAATTGACTAAATAAAGAGTCCAGTGATCAATTTATAGGCATATAACTGGCCATTTCTTTCTACCAGTTTTCAAAATAGTAAAATCTATGAGAAAGTCTGCGTAGTGATCTGTATAGCTTTTAAGAAACAGCAGTATAGGAAATTCTGCAATATGATTATGTAATTAAGCTGATTATTTTTTCTTAACTGACACAATTGTGTAGAAGGCTTTGTAGAAGTAAACATATTTTATTACGGTATTCTATTCCAGCATTTGAATTTTCTCTTTACATTAATATTTTATTCAAATTCCTTAAGCACTGTATCTCCTTTGGAAGACTTTTACCTTTTTAGCTTTTATTTACTTTTTATTATATTTTTATTTACTTATATTTCTGAGGAGTCAGGACCTCGTACATGGATGATCTCACCAGATTCAAAGAGGAAGAGTCACTATGACACCAGAGATTTCTCTGGCGCTATAACACCTCCGATATGTTTCCAGGGCACACAGCTAAATAATGCTCATGGCAAGATTCTTGCCCTATTTAATGAGCTACCTCTCTGGCCCAACTGGTGTTTATTTATGTATATATCTTCATTTCAAAAATGTAGGCATTTCTAACCATGCTTCCATTGCCCGTTTTATTATTTTATCCTCACTATTGCCATCTTTATTAGTAGTTTGAAAAGAGTAGAGGAAGAATGAAGGAGGAACATTTTCTCATATATTTGTCGGTGAAAAACTCTCTATGTGTAGTCTCTTTGTAGTGATAACACTGGAATGTCATATAAGACAATACTAGTGTGTTGTTAGCACTTATCATTTTCTTAAATTTTTTGCTGATATAATCAAGGGCTTTATACAATTATGATGAATTTCATTTCATGGAGAAATTTATTATGTTTATGTATATTTTATCAGATGAAGCAGGCTTTTATGCTTGTCTTTTAAGCTGAAATAGATGAACTACTATAATACACTGAAAACTTTCATTCCAAACTATTTAAAAGACCCTCTCAGTATACAAAGAAAATTGTGGGACAAGACCAGTTTCTGGGAAGTTTCATTTTAAGGAGATGATAGTACCTGTTTTTTTTTTTTTTTTCAGCTTCCTCTGCAGTCACAACAACAAGGCATAGTTTAAAAAAAGATGTAGACTTCGTTATGAGAAATAGATCTACTGGCATGAAAAAAAGGTCTGTACATATGTGAATAGGGCCTAGAAGAATAAATACCAGCCAATTGGTACTTAGTAAATTTTTTTGAAAAAAAAAGTGAAATAAATCTCATTCTGAAACAACAATTTTTTAAAAATTTCCAAGTAGGACTGATTTTCAGAAGCCTGCATCTGTTATAAACAGACCAGACGGATGTACACAGAAATAGAAAGCTTCAAAGAAAGGGTGTGATTCACATGCCTTGCTTTAATAGCAGTATCAAGCTTTTTTTTTTTTTAAGTATATCGGTCTTCAAAGCAGGTGTCCTAAAGGTGCCATCATATTGTTGAAAGTCATCCAGTGTTTGAAAGCTTGCCAGCTTGAAGGCCATTAATTGACAAGCTGTGAAAGTACAGCATCATTGGAAAGGAAATTACACAAAGAGCTGTCTTGATTCCTCGCACCTCACCCGGAGAAACAGCAGAGGGAGCCGTCAATCTTTCAAGGTCTGAATATGTGCAGTGTGTAACTTCAGTAGTGGATCTCTAAATTAAAGACTTTCACTGTGCAGAAGTCACTATAATGCCTTTAATTACCGTATGGTAGTTCATTTATGTAATTTTCCCAAAGTAGCAACTCAAAGTTATTTTGGAAAATATAAACTCTTTCTAGTTGAGAGTTTGTAATTGCTAAGATATGTGTTGTGGCCAAAATAATATGACACTATGGCTACCTGGTAAAGAATTAAGCTCATTCAAACCCAAGTGTTACAGCTATTCACATTCCTTCTTGTCTAAAGTTGTTATTTTCTGTGTAAATATGGTTAAAATTATGACCTGTGCCTTTCTGAGGATGTGTCTTAGGGATGTAGCAAAATTTGAATGAGAGATTACCAAGCTACTGTGAAGATTTTGTTGTAGTCCCTACACACACACTGAAAAAAATGATTATATAGCACTATAAATATTTATTCAGCATCAACTATGACATGAAACAAGGTGCACATTATCTCTACCTCTTCTTACAACTGCTATAACCTTGCACAATCTTTTTGAAGGTGAAAGAGTGGTAAAGTATAAAACAGCAGAAAACTTGGGGATTCTAAGTGTTGAGGGAGTCTCAGAAGAATACAAAATTGTTTATTAGGAAATTCATTCTGTCTTTTACAGAGGCAATTAAACATGGTTCCATGACGTGAAGGAGCACTTCATTGCATTTGCTGAGTGAGAAGCAATCCTTGTAGATAGTGATTTCATTGCTTTGATTTTTTTTTCTTGTTATTTGATTCCCACTTCAGATCTTCATAGGGAAAAAATTAATTCAGGCAAATATTCAGTCCTACTTCCATATGCCATCTTAGCTTTTCTTTAAAAATATGACCCACTTCTCTGCCTCAGCAAAGTACATATAAGGAAGGTAGAGATGTGAGATTATTCTCATTTAATTTTGCATGTATGAAGAGATTATCCAATGCTCCCTTTAAAATTGTCAGAATTTCAAAATAATTCTCTGAGTAGTCTTAAGTACAAGGTATACCTGTCAACCCTACAAAATGATAGTAACATAATTTTTAACTGCTATACTATTTCTAGCACAATCTACTTCAAACTAAAATATTTCACGTTGTAGTTTAGGGTTATTTATTTTTGCAAAGCTTATGACTAGACATTTAAAATCATACTATTATTTTGCGTATACATGAGTTATTTGGGGGACATAGTAGCCTATTAATTTTAGTTTTTAAGATTTATTATTATTAATTATATCTATTTATTTATTTTGAGAAATAGAGTCTCTAGAAATACCCTGTAATATATAGTGCCAGGGATCAAATCCTGAGTGCTGTATATGCAAGGAATATGTTCTACCCACTGAGTTACCGCCCTGATGGTCACTTAACTTTTGATTTTCAAATGAATTTGGATTTAAAGAGAGTAATTAATTTCTTTTAGAGGTTGTTCATATATTCTGTACCCAGGTTTTCCTAACAAAAACATCCATGTGGCCATACTATCTATGTCAAACCTAAGAAATATATTTTAATCATTTTATTAGGGAGGGTTAATGGTTGACAATACAGTTGTTGACATATGGGCACAATTTCTTATAACCCCATCAAAGTGTTCTGCAAGAAATTCTCACCCAATACTTAAATCCTTTTGATCCCAAACCTAAGGAATTAACAATGTACAAGGTCAGGGAGATAGCATTATAGTCATATAAAGAGAGTCACAACTGAGGCTCCATAGTCCCACATTCAGTCCCCAACACCACCATAGCATCCCCATAAGTCAGAGCTGCTGATATGTGTGTGCTGTGTAAAAAAAAAAAATTTTTAGGTGGTGGCAAACCTTACTTACCTCACACATCATTGTATACATCATTGGACCCCAAGCCCCTGGTCCTCACGTACTGGGGAAGGGGGGAGGAGGCTCAAGAGCAGTGAAGGAGTACTACAACTATCTTCCTCTCCCTATTTCCCCCTTCCCTCTCATTTTTCTCTCTGCCTCTATCCAAAATAAAGAAAGAAATAAGATATATATATTTTTAAAAAGATATTTTAGAAAAGAGTGTAATGCTATTAGCCAGACTTCAGAACTATAAACTTTTAACATAAGCATTTTGAAATGTATGGATTTACTTCTGCATTTCTCTTAAAGAATCCAGTATTGGATAATATATTGTCTTTAATTATCATGCCACCTTATTTACTTCAACTAGGATAGTTTCTGTCTTTGCTTTTTTATGGTATTGTATTTACAATAGTACAGGTAATTAATTTTATTTAACATGAAAAAGTTTTGTTGGGAGTCCAGCGGTAGCGCAGAGGGTTAAGCACAGGTGGCTCAAAGCACAAGGACAAGTATAAGGATCCAGGTTCAAGACCCCAGCTCCCCACCTGCAAAGGAGTTGCTTCACAGGCGGCAAAGCAGGTCTGCAGGTGTCTGTCTTTGTCTTCCCCTCCTCTCTCCATTTCTCTCTGTTCTATTCAACAATGACAACATCAGTAACAACAATAACTACAACAATAAAACAAGAGCTACAAAAGGGAATAAATAAATAAAATATAAAAAAATTAGAAAAAAAGAAAACAACATCTCAATAAAAATCAGTTTGAATTCTTTAAAAAAAAAGAAAGTTTTGTCTAGACTACAATAAGATTATGACTTTTACCTAAGAATAAAAATGAAGATATATTTGTTTTTTATATGAAAAAGTGAATATTGAAATGATTCATTACTACTGTTGGTAACTGTAATCATGTGGATGAGGTAGAATCTGCTAGGTTTCTGCACTATAAACTTACTATTAGGGAGTTGGGCTGTAGCGCAGCCGGTTAAGTGCAGGTGGCGCAAAGCACAAGGACCGGCATAAGGATCCCGGTTTGAACCCCCGCTCCCCACCTGCAGGGGAGTCGCTTCACAGGTGGTGAAGCAGGTCTGCAGGTGTCTATCTTTCTCTCCCCCTCTCTGTCTTCCCCTCCTCTCTCCATTTCTCTCTGTCCTATCCAATAACGACAACAACAATAATAACTACAACAATAAAACAACAAGGGCAACAAAAGGGAATAAATAAATAAAATAAATACTTAAAAAAACTTACTATTTTTCCACTTTCATATTCCATTTAGATATGTATCTCTAAATCTGGCTATATTCAAGGGATTGGGAGTGAATTTCTACCTACTTGAGGAAGTTTTGAAGAATCTGGGAACATATGTTATAATCAGCACAGTATTTAATACATATTTCAACTGAGATAATTTAAGACTATGCAAATATTCTGTTCCTTTAGTGTGTATGTACAATATGTTTTCATATGCATTTATTATAGTTGACTTCTGCTTTTTTAATCAAATCTACCCATCTCAGTTTTTTTTTAGAATGTTTATTGCTGTTTTCTCACCTAGGTTGATACAATTATGATTAGATTTAACATCTTTTAAATTTTTATTTGTTCTATATATCCTTTTAAAATTATTTTCCTAGGGGTCTGGTGGTGGTGCACATGGTGGAGAGTACATGTTACAATATGCAGTGATCTATCCCTGCAGGAGTGTTTCTCTCCCCCTCCCCTCTCAATTTCTGTCTGTCTTATCCAATAGAAAGGAAAAAATGGCTGCCAGGAGCAGTGGATTCATAGTGTAGGCACTGAGCCCCAGAAATAACCCTGGAGGCAAAATAAATAAACAAATAATCCAATTTGGATTCACTCAGCAGGTATTTCATTCTTATTATTCTTATTTTACTTAAAAAACATTCGTTTGATTAACAAGAAAGAATAACATAGGTGTGTGAGAGGGTAAGAGAAGTCCAAGCATTGGTGAATTTGTACAGTGCTACAGATAAAACCTGAAATATCATCATTCAGTCTGTGTTCTACCACAGAGTGACATATCTATCCTATCAACTGGTGTTTCAAGCTATTTCCATGACCTCCCTTTAGTTTCAAGTCCATATAACCAACTGCTATCTTGTGAATATTCAATAGCAATTTAATGTATAAAATTATATATAGATAAAATTACATGTAGATATATCAATAAGTCACTACGGATCTTTTATGATTTTGTATTATAAACAAGTTCTTAAGTCCAACACCAAAATGTGATTTCAGAAATAAGAAAATATATAAGAATAAATAAGAAAATATATAAAAATATATAAGAAAATAAATGTGGAGGCAGGCAAGCAGTAGCACTGGGGGCCAGGTGGTGTCACACCTGGTTAAGTGCACACACTATAGTGTGCATGGATCTGCGTTCAAACACTGGCTCCCATCTGTAGGGGGGAAGCTTCACAAGTGGTAAAGTAAAGCTGCAGATATATTTCTATCTCTTTCACTCTCTACCTCTACCACCCCTCTCAATTTCTATCCATCTCTATCCAATAATAAATAAACAATTTTATAAATAAGATTTTGGATAGCATAACTTCTAAAATCTTCATGAAGATGCTATAAAGTTTATAGAAAACAAGCCACAATGTTGGCAAAATATCTACAAATTATTGTTTCATATTCTTTAACTTTTATTTTATTTATTTTTTATTGCCACTAGTGTTATCCTGGGGTATAGTGCCTGAATGATGAGTCCACTGCTCCTGGTGACTGTCTTTTCCTTTTTTTTAATTTGATAACTCAGAGAGAATTTGAGAAGGAAGAGGGAGATAGGGAGACAGACAGAGAGAGAGAGAGAGACCTGCAGCACTGCTTCACCTCTTGTGAAGCTTCTCCCCCTGCAGATGGAGACTGGGGGTTGAACCTGGCTATTGGCACATGGTAACATATGTTCTCAAACAGATGTTGACCTGTTTCACCGACAACTCTCATTAGTCCAAAATACATAGACATATGTATTTACAACTGTAGACAAAATACATAGACATAAATTTACAACTGTAGACTGGGAGGTGGTGCAGTGAATAAGGCATTGGACTTTCTAGCATGAAGTCCTGAGTTAAAATTTAGGGATCACATATGCCAGAATGATGCTGTTTCTCTCTCTCTCTTTAATAAATAAATGTATATCTATACACTATGTGTGCATATAGATACATAAAATAATTATTTGCAAAATATATGAAAGGATATAAACCATGTGAATTTTTAATTTTTTATTATCTTTATTTATTAGAAACAGCCAGAAATTGAGAGGAGGGGAACAAAAGAGAGGGAGAGAGTCAGAGAGACACCTGCAGCCCTGCTTCACCACTCATGAAGCTTTCCCCCTGCAGGTGGGGACCATGGGCTTGAACCTGGGTCCTTGTGCTCTGTTATGTGTGTGCTTAACCAGGTGTGCCACCACCTGGCCCCCCCCATGAATTTTTTTAAAAGATGAAAATTATGTTCCATATTAAAAAACTGAAACAATACCAAGTTCATTTTGCTTTAAATAGGGATTCTCTTCGGTATACTATTTCCCTTTCACTTACCCAAATTTTACTTGTTTTTTTAAAGATGTTAGAGACTCAATTTATTTTTAACTAAAGACTTTTTTTAACTGATAATTATATTTCAATGGTAGAGATCAAGAGTAAGAGAAATTCTGGAGTAGTTATCAGCTCTGGATTATGTTGGTGCCAGATATTTAACCTGGGGCTTCTGGGTTCTCAATTATGAAAAGTTGGTTCACTGTTGCATACTATCTCCCCACCCAAGTCTTGTTTCTTAAGCTTCTCCAAAATGCACCAAGTTTTATCTTTTTGTACTAGATGTTATAATTTGTTGCATTGTTTTTTTCTTCTTTTATATTTCATATATTTCTTTATCTATTGGATAGAAACAAGGAGAAATTACAAGGGATTGGGAAGGTAGAGAAGTTCCTGCAGTACTGTTTCGCTGCTTATGAACCATCCTCCACCTTCAGTATGTGGGGACCAGGTTCTTGAATGGTGATCTCTGCACATTGTAATATGTACATACTTTGTAGCAATGTTTTGGAATAACTTCAGGTTATTTCAATTTGAATATATATACATATATACATGTATATATATTCAGGCTTTTCTTCAGTCAATTCATTATATCTATTGACAGAAAAGGTCCAGATATATATTGAGTGAATGTGTTGAATCAGTGAGTGAAAACATTAATGAATTGCATATATATATATATATATATAGATGCTAAACTGTATGAGGCTAATTCACTTAATAATTCCTAGAATATAATATTAAACAAGAGATGCAGTGATTCAGGTACATATCCATTAACCCTTCATCGTCAACTTTCACCTCTTCACCTTAGAGATTTTAGAGCATATATTATAAATTGCTATGGAAATTGTTGGGCTTGAACTCTTCACACTCTTATAAAGTTTTAAAGATATCCCGTGGTCATGAGAAATTTCACATCATAAAGACCTAAGAAATTGCCACAGATGTCTTAATCTTGGCTGTTGGATGTGGGGAACAGTTTGAAAAAATATTTTTAATGCTTTTAAAGTAACTACTTTTAAAAAATATCATATCTGTTTATTAATGAGAAAGATAGGAGGAGAGAGAGAGAGAGAGAGAGAGAAAAAAAACCAGACAACACTCTGGTGCATGTGCTGCCAGGGATTGAACTGAGGATCTCAGGCTTGAGAGTCCAATGCCTTATCTACTGTGTGATCTCTCAGACCACAAGTGACTACTTTTGACATTACATTTTTATCAGTGTTCTGCTAATCTATCTAAATATGTTGAATTCTGAGTTCTATCTAATATTTTACAGAATTTATGTAGTGAGTTAGCTTCATTGCAATTACTGGGTAGGCATCTTTCTTTTGTAGGTAATGGCTTACAAAAACCACTGAATTAAAATATATACAGTACTGAATTTAATGAAACAGTTAAACATAGTCATTTGAAGTTTGTATATGTGGTTTAAAATTCATATCTGTTACCAAACTGGGTGAAGTTAGACTCTATGTAATTTATTAAGACAGAATTTCTTCCTTCTATACAATGTACAAAAGATTGACTATTCCTTAAGTTTATTTCCAATTTTATAAGTAATGGTGGTAACAAAGACTTGCTGAAAGTGTGTATAGGAATATTGATGACAATTATTACAGTACCATCATCATCAAGGGTTTGATGGCACTGATATAATTTAATATTTAGCTTTATAAAATTACATTAAACTATTCTGTCACTTGTTCCTTCTAGAAAACTGTATGAACAAGTTAGTCAATTTGTAGTATAACAAGAATACCTCTTATAATGAGACTTAATAGTAACTGGTGAAGGAGTCATTATTTGGGGCCAGTTCGTGACACACCTAGTTAAGCACACACATTACAATCCACAAGGACTCAAGTTCAAGCCCCTGGTCCCCACCTGCAGGGGGAAATCTTCATGAGTAGTGAAGCAGGACTGCAGTTGTCTCTCTGTCTCTTTCCCTCTTTACCTCCGCCCACCCCCTCCATTTCTCTCTGTCTCAATCAAGGAATAAATAAATAAAAAGATTAAAAAATAAGAATAAAAAAGTAGTAATCATTTTAAGTACTTTAATACTAGATTCTATAAAACTATTGTACTGAGAAAATAATTTATGATGACATGAACATTTTTATATTAGATAGCATGTATCATTGACTAGACAGAGATTTTTTTCAGAAAAACCTGAGAACAGGTATATTTCTTATTCTTCCTCTAGTACTTGAGCTAACAGTATATCTGCTAACTTAACAGACAGCACCTTAATAGAGTTTCTGACTTTTTCAAGGTGAATGGTAATAACTTACACTACAATGCTTCTGTTTTTACCGAACTAAAGACAACACAGATCTTATTAAGATCAGAACTAGAAACAGATAAAAAGATTATCAAGCACTAGAACATATATATATGCTTTTTTTCTTCTAATTGCTTGTGTTTTGTTTTGGTGGTGTGTGTTCAGCCTCGTTTTTGGTACTAGCATTGACTTGCATACTGAATTTTGTTGTGGTAGTAACCTGTAAATATGTTTTATAAATATAATTTTGATTATATTTCTTTTTCTTTCATACATCTGTTTTCCTCATGTCTTAAATTTAATTTTGAAGAATAGCAAAATTTGTTTACATATTTAATATTTATATTAAATATGCACCACATGCTTATCTTATAAAACTTTTATTTGATTATATTATTGATAAATTTCTTATGAAATAGTACATATTTTTGAGAATTTTGACTTATGCTTATAAAATAATCACACATGTAGTATTGTATTATAGGAGCATTAAGTATGTTCTTTATATATTAAATTCAAAAGAAATTATTTTGACATATTTAATGGTGTATTTAATGCTAAGACCCACTACCTTTGTGTAATATGAATTTTCACTTTAAAAATATGATTATAATACATTACCATATACAAATATATGTATTTTTTAAAATAAATGTTATTAACACTTCACTATTTAAATTGTATGTGTTACAATCTAAATTGTAATGCAGTTTTTTGTAGAATTTAGTAAGTTTGTAACCTGTGTATATTGGTAAGGAAAAATCACTTATGTGCAAGCATATATACATTCAAAAGTGAATTTGCCTACACATAAGCTCTTGGGCTTTCCTTGCCAATATAGCAACCACCTCAGGCAAGGCTGAAGAGAAAGCTTAGTGGTTATGCAGAATGGAAAGTGTAGAGGGAACTTGGAACTTTGGTGTATAATGGTGAAAAGTAACCTAATTGGAGGGTGAGAGCATTTTGCAAAACGGTCATGCAGAGACTAGGAATTGTACCCATATGTCAACAACTTACTGTAAAACATTAACCTCCCTATTTAAGTGATTTTGGAAAAAAATTACTTATACATATGTATTGAGGTCCAAGGTTCAATGCATGACACTAACAAAACCAGAAGTGAGTAGTACTCTTGTCTCTTTCTTTCTCTGTCTCTCACTGTCCAGCTTTCATTAAAATAAATGAATAAATAAATCTTTAATAAGTAAATATAAACCCCCCAAGTTCTAAAGACTCATAACAGTGACTATTTATTTATTCATTAATTCAGTGATTGATCATTCACACTGCCTTCAGTTAAAACAGTAATCTGCTGATGTCATCTGTGGTCATTCACAAATCTGTAGTCATCTGTCTGAGAGATCCAAACTGCCCTCACTTACATGTATATTTATTGTGCTTGTTTCAGAATGACACCATCTAGCCTATAAGGTCTTTTGTATTCATATAAATTAGTCTGAGTTTCTTTACCCTTCAGTTTCATAAAATCAACACAAGTAAATCAAAAAAATGCAAGACTTCATGGATGTAACAGGATGTTTGATTTGTGAAAACAACAATATGGCTAGATTCTATGGGTAGAAAAATAAATTCCACTTTGTAAAATGTATTTTACTTTTATAGCAATTATATTTGAAATTTTAATTAATAATAAATATTATGATCATATCTTACAGTTTTCTACTTACCAAAATAAGTTCAATTGTTGTACTTATGCATACCTTTAATTATATTTAGGAGGAAGTGTTGTTTCCAACTATTATTTCTAAATGTAAATACATTTCAACAAAATAACCATGCTGTGAAAAATTCTCTATATTCTTAATAATTCCAAAAAGTATGTTATCCACAGAAAAGCTTAAACATTTTCTAAAAAGATAGTTTACTTACTTTCTTTCTTATATAATAGTATTACCTGAACAACTGCTGTGTGTCAAGAACTCTTCTTGATTTAATTTAAAATGTGAAAAAGAAGAGGGGATAAGAGGAGGGTGAGGAGGGTATCTAGGCTTAAATACTAAATATTTTATTAGACTATTTATGGTTCCTTCTTCAGGCCTTTTTACTTGCTTTCTGAAATTATTAGGTCTAAATCTGATCACAGTGGACTATTAAGCACTTTTGCTTTGAAGTATATAGTTGGCTCTAACTTGTGGATGTGTTTATACATGATTCCATTTCCCTAGAGCCTACCCTGTATCTAGGGTCTGTAACTTTGTTAGGAAAGGTCTCACCAGATTATTGGAGTTGGAAGGTAGACATCTGAGGCTTGGGCATCTCTGGAAAAAAATCTCAAGTGAAAAGGCAATAGCACCAAGTTGCAGATGCTATTATGATTGCATCCTGACTTCCATAGGCAGATATGTCCAGCGGACAAGTAATTACAAAAATCAGGACTCCCAACATTCTGCATTCCTGAAAGAATCTTGGTCCATGCCCCCAAAGAGGGATAACTGTTAGGGGAAGATGACCAGAGGGTCTGGACTTAAATTCCATCAGAAGAGAAGAGGGAAAAGGGGGAAGATATTCAGAAATAGTAATAGATATAGGTATGACTTAAAAAGGAAGAGAAGGCAAGACCATAGAAAAATGTATGTATATATAATAGTCAACTCATATCTGTGATCTTGGGAGAACTACAATTTCCAGTGTAGGAAATTGGGACACAGAACTATGGTGGCCTGAACTGTATGGGATTATATCCATTATCTCGTAATTTTATAAATCAATTATTAAATCATTAATAAAAAATGTTGAAGAGGCGAGAAAGGATTAAAAACTCCAGTAGAGAATTGTAATCCTAAATTCAAATTCTTGCTAACCTGTACATTTTACCAGATTACTGATGATAAAAATGCAGACAGAGGCCCAAGATAAGTGATGGTGTTGCTATTTCACAGTGTTATTGATAAAAATCACAGTGTTATTGATATCAATTTTGTATTTGTTAATTTAAATCTTTTATAGTATAATTCAGATGCATCATACAATTTTACACATTAATCTAAGAAAATACTAATAGATAATTAAAAGAAGCTCTTATACTTCAAATAGGATAGTGAAAGTCCAAAAAATTATAAGCATATTGGTAATTTTTAAAGAAATTTTGAGTTACTTCTTTTCATTGTTTCAAAGTATAAAAATCTTATTTCTTTAGTTTCATATAATTTGACCCAAATAACAAAGGTTTTAAATTTCATATCACATAAGTCTTTGCTTTTTAAAAATTTTTTATTATCTTTATTTATTAGAGACAGCCAGAAATCAAGAGGGTGATAGAAAGGGAGAGAGACAGAGAGATACCTGCATCACTGCTTTAACAGTTGCAAAGCTTTCCTCCTGCAGGTGGGGACCGGGGGCTTGTACCTGGGTCCTTGTGCATTGTAATAGGAGCGTTCAATCAGATGCACCACTACCCAGCCCCCTTTAATTGTTTTTAAATGTCAGTCAATTACTAGTAAAATGTTTTCTTATTCGTTTGAGATAGAGTGATATAAATTGTGTAGATGGTGAGAAATCGCCATCACTCACATGAGGAACCAGATCAGACTGGATGAGAACTGCCTATGATAGCTGCATATTCCATTGCTTATCTTTGGATTTATGTCATTTCAAATTCTTGTTCCTCAAAGGGTTCTAGAAAAATGTATACAATAAGACCTGGGTAAATATATACTTATAAATGGAACTACTGCTTCATCCCATCCTAATGACAAATGGAATAATATGATCATGTAATTATAAATTACTATAAGGCTGGTAAAATAGCTAACTTGGATAGTGAACTGTTTTGTTATTTGTGTGACTCAAATTCAAGCTCAACCGTCACCACGTTGAAGGGATCTCTGGTGCTTGTGGTCTTGTTCACTCTCTATTTCTGCCTCCTCTATATCTATACAAAAATAAATAAATAAATATCACTAGAACAAATTTGTGTTCTTTAGTCATACATATCTGGAGTACCAAGGACTATGAAGTAACATGAAGTGAAAATACTACCTATATGAGTATTTCAAAACTGTGTGATGATAGTCTAAATTAATAAAATGCTCTTTAACAGACGTTCGTGGACAAACTGTGGAGATGTAGAAATGGTTAATTTCTTCCCCAACACAACAATTATTAAAATGACATATTACAAGGAATTTCATGAGAACACAACTGGATTTCTGTTAAAGACAATGTAAGCAAATGCACGTGTCTTGGAGGGTGAGGAAGACTCAAACTACATAATGTCAACCATTTTCAATCAGTGGCTTGGGAGTAGCAGCTCCTAAGAACCACAGAAACCACTGGCATTTGAGTTAACACCAAGGAGAGCCAAGGTGTCAAATATTATACCCTTTTGATAGTATGAAAGTTCTCCAACCTTTAAGGTGTCCAAATCATAAGGTATGAAGTTGAACATGATCATTCCATTGAGGCCCTGCTGGTGGGGAACATGGCTTTGATTCCCCAACAGAGTCTATTTACCAGAAAAAGGATCAAAAGAGAAGATAATTATTATTTAAAGAGAGAGAGGCACAAGATGAAGGAGGAGGGGAAGGAGAAGAGAGAGAAAAATAAGGAGAGAAAATTAAACACTGCTCTACTGTTTTTGGAGATCTTTGGTTTCTTCCTTGGTGCTACCATGTGCTACTATAGATTGAACCCAAGACCTCAGCCATGGTTAAGTTATATGATTTGCATATTCAGTAGTGCCCAATATCTAAATATTCTTTTCCTTTAATATTTAAGCTATAGCTGATTATTTGACACATCATCATATAACAGAACTAGTTTTATAAATCTCACTGTGTATTTATTTTTGCCAGTGAATACACAACAGTATTCATCTAAGTAGGTATGCTCAATCAACTTTCGGTTTTCTGGAAAATTATTTCACCTGTTTCTGCATGATAATTTTGAAAATAGGATATTATGTGTTAGATATTTCTTTTTAGCACTCTGAATATATCATCTCTCTACCTCTTGACCTATAGGATTTCTGGTAGCAGAAAAAAGTGATTCTTTATAGGTTATAGTCATTGTTATCTCATTGTTTTTTTTTAGAATTCTGTCAGTGTTTTCTGACAGCTTCTGTGTTGGTGGTTATTTAGATAGACATATAGACCAATTGAATAGAATCAAAAGCTCAGAAATAAACTTACCTCTCTTTATTTTTTAACTGGAGTTTTATCTCCAGTGCAGTTGTCACATAGGCACGATTTCTCATTTCACCATGATAGGTGTCTGCAAAACACTCTTACCCCTAGATTCTTTTCATCCATCATGTACAAGGATCTGAAAGCCTACCACCACTTACTCTCCTAGTACAGAGTCCTTTGTTTCGGTGTAATACACCAACCCAGTCTAAGTTATACATTCTGTTTTCCCCTTCTGTTCTTGTTTCTTAAATTCTGCCCATTAGTGAGATTATCCCATATTGATCCTTCTCTTTCTGGATTACCTCATATATGATTCTTTCAAGCTCCATCCAAGATAAAGTGGAGAAGGTGACTATCATTTTTAATAGCTGAGTATTATCCCATCTGTACATATGCCACAAGTCTATTTTTTTATTTTACAGACAACAGTAAAATACAGTAGTTGGTATATATTTAACATTTTTCAGTTTTCCATATAACCCTCATATAGGTCTTCCTGTGCTATGATATTCCAGGACCTGAACACTCCTCCTGTCACAGAATCCTTTACTTTGTTGCAATAAACCAAATCCAATTGAAATTCTGCTTTGATGCCACAAGTTTCTTAACCTATCATCTGTAGTTAGCCATCTAGGTTGCTTTCAAGTTTGGGCTACTGTAAACTGTACTGTTATGAAAATAGGTGTACTTATATCTGTTTATATGGGTGTATTTGCTTCTCTTGGATATATTCTTGGGGAGGAATTGCCAGATCACAAGATAGGTCCACTTCTAGCCTGAGAGGTATCCAGATTGCTCTACATAGGGATTGGATCAATTTACTTTCCCACCAACAGTTTAAAAGACTTATTTTACCCCCTGAAACCTCTCCAACATTTGTTGTTACTGTCCTTTCCCCTGTGAGAATGTCATACACCCTAATAAACTTTCAATGTTATGGTAACTCAAATTCCTATAATGCTTCTAAGTCATCTAGTGGTAAAAGAGGAATGTGGTTGAAAATGTCACTGACATACAAAAAATGAAATTTGGGGCCAGGCAGTGGTATACCTCGTTGAATGTTACAGTTTGCAAGGACCTGGGCCACCTGCACAAGTGTTGAAGCAGGGCTGCAGGTGTAACTCTGTCTCTCTCTATCTCCCCCTTCTTAATTTCTGCCTGCCTCTATCCAATAAATAAATAAATATAATAAAAATATAAACTTTTTAGGAAAATACAGGGGCACAAATTTAGAACCTTGCATTTTGCAATGTTCTTTTTAATTTTATTTTTTTTAATATTTATTTATTTATTTATGTTTGCCATTATTTTATTGTTGTAGTTACTGATGTTGTTGGATAGAACAGAGAGAAATGTAGAGAAGAGGGGAAGACAGAGAGAAGGAAAGAAAGACACCTACAGGCCTGCTTCACCATTTGTGAAGCGACTCCCCTGCAGGTGGGGAGCCTGGGGCTCTTACCGAGATCCTTATGCTGGTCCTTGTGCTTTGTACCACCTATGCTTAACCCGCTGCTGCGCTACCTCCCAACTCCCTCTTTTTTTAATTTTAATAGCAGAATTTAAATGAAAATATCCACAATTAAGTTTTAAATGTGTTAATTGTATAACAAATTATTAAAATTACTATAATAATTATAATTATCATAATAATGCATATTGATATCTGTTATAATTAGAATATAACTTTAATGATAAAATATTGATTTATTGGAACTTTGTTGTCTCAAGGGTACTTCCCTTGCCATGCCAACACTTAGCAAAACAATAATTTTATCTCTAGCCTAACTCAAATATTTAATTTATCAGCTTTGTATGTTCTGATATTGAACTTGAGAATTATGTACAATCATTTTAGAAATATTCAGTATTTAGATTATCAAACTAATGGTGTTGCCTACAGACAATGTACACAGATGAGACCAAAAATTTTGTTTCTTTTAATGCTGATATAGTTTATAGATGGGAAACACACTATGCCTTCCTCTGCTGTAATCTGTAGTTTCTTATTGTTTGTCATATTTGTGTGATTCCTTGGAAGAATCTGTCTATATATGGAAACACATGATTTAAATCTTATTTTGTATGATATTCCACTATTAAATTCTGAAAAAGAGAAAGAACATTAAAATTATAATTTTGTTACTTTTGGCCAGTTGAGACTGTTTCTTTAATTTAACATTATTTTGTGACAAATTAACAGGGATTAAAAAAGGAGCACATGGGTTTTCAGGATATGGTGAAAAGCAGGGAAATACTCTTAGTACTACACAAAGTAATTTATATATTAAATGCATCTATAGCTATTAAGTAAGTTTCTTAAAAATTAAAAACATAATCTGCAGAGGCATTAGAACAAGTCATTTAGAAAGGCTGCTTGGCAATTATAAATATATGCAGAGCACACATGCTTTGGCATCTGTTTGAAAAACAGATTCCTTACTTGGCATCCAAGCCTCCTGTTGTCAAGCATGCCTGATATTGTAAATCCCCATTTGTGAGTATGGCTATTCAGAGAGGTTAGCATATGAAAATGATTTGCAAATCACCATTTGCGGTGAACATTGCAAAGAAATTAAAATTATAATCACGGCCAAATTAGTATTTTCTCTCTAATTGTTTTAGATTTAAAGCATAATATGCTTAATGTGGACAATGTAGACAATATATAAAAGATTAGGGTACAAAACAGATGCTAATTACAGACACTTTTTGCTAAAGGACACCTAACTTATACACATGCTATTCTGAGAGATGTTAAAAATTTTCACAGCATACTTAATTTTCAAATCAGTGGGTCACGTTAGTATTACATTTTGAAGTGATACTAAGGGTCAGTGGTATACTGCGTGTTGCTGGCTTTGAAAGTGACTGGGATCCATGTGGATTTAGTCGGCTAGGAAGGATCGTCAGTTTCCCCAATGAGTGGGTACTCACGAGATGTACCACGGGAAGGTCGATCCAATGCATCCTGTGGTGACAAGTCTAGCAGATGGAGACTTGTCTCAAGTGGCCTCCCCCAGGGCTCTGTTCTGGCTCCTATGCTATTTAATATTTACATCAATGACCTCCCAGAAACTTCTTCAAGGAAGTTCATCTACACCGATGACATCTGCTGTGCAACTCAGGCATCAAAGTTCAACATCCTCGAGGAAACACTCACGAAAGACACATCTCTGATATCTGATTACTGTAAAAAATGGCGACTAATCCCTAGCACTGCAAAAACGGTATCATCTGTTTTCCATCTACACCATGCCTTGGCCTCGCGTGAGCTTAATGTGCAGCTTGACGATACGAGAATCCGGCATGAAGCCCAGCCAGTCTATCTTGGCGTTACTCTCGATCACACTCTGTCATTTCACAAACATCTCATAAAAACTGCAGCAAAGGTGGGCGTGAGGAATCACATCATTGCAAGACTGGCCAGCTCCTCATGGGGCGCGAGCGCTTCCACACTACGATCATTATCTCTGGCATTATGCTATTCCACTGCAGAATACTGTGCCCCAATATGGTTCCGTACCCGGTTCCATGGCTGCCAGTTCTTAGCAACATCGCCCCGCCAGATATTCGTCGGGATGCGGCATCATCTAAGTTCATTTCCCACGTCTACACTAGACCGGACCTGCCAATATACGCGGATATCTTCGCCCACCCTGTTCAACGCTTGACGTCTTGTCACCCAATCTGGTCCCCTACGCCTATACTGAATTTCTCTGTTCCAGTCTCTTGGAAACAGAGTTCGCAGTCAGCTGAGGTAAAGAACAAACACCTCATCACAGACCCCTGCAAGCGTCAACCTGGCTTTGACCTAGCACGTTATGATTGGGCCCTCCTCAATCGCTATCGAACAGGCCATGGCCAGTGCGCAGCTATGTTCCATCGCTGGGGAGCCAGAGACGACCCGAACTGCCCCTGCCTCTACAGACAGACTATGACACACATAGTCAATGACTGCCACCTCTCCAGATTCAAAGGAGGTCTCGAAACTTTACATCAGGCTCAACCTGATGCTGTTGACTGGCTACGGAAGAAGGGCAAATGCTAGAAGAAGAAGTGGTATACTAATTATGTATAGAAGGCCAGTTTGGAAAACAGAGAGAAAGAGAGAGTGGCAAAATACTGATTCAGCTCTATTAGGTACTTTCCTTTTATGCCATGCTTTTTTTTTACAATCACATTAAAAAATTGTCCTACTTTTATTATGCTTATTCAGATGTGAATTAAAATATGGGTAGGTATAAGATTTTTATTTAATTATTTTCTGTTTGAGTCAGGTAAGATAAGTACAAAAGAATTGATCAAGTAATCATTGCTTTAAAAGTAATTATGCTTCTTAAAAATAATCATATAATAACATCAGTGGTTTAACATTCACTGTTAGTCTTGGGAAATTTTCCATTTGTAGTAATATTCTGGCACTTTAAGACCTTTTTCATATACTAAGTGCTGTATTAGACACAGTGTAGCATAGAATCAAAAGTCATGTTACTTGTCTTAAAATAAAGAAACCAAAATCATGAGCACCTGCCATCAACCATATATAGCACTAATCATGTGTGGTTGTTTGCTGACTGAACTAAGAGAATTATTTTCTTTTTTTTTAATTTTTTTATATTTATTTATTTTCCCTTTTGTTGCCCTTGTTGTTTAACATTGCTGTGGTTATTGATGTCATCATTGTTGTTGGCTAGGACAGAGAGAAATGGAGAGAGGGGGAGAGAAAGATAGACACCTGCAGACCTGCATCACCGCCTGTGAAGCGACTCCCTTGCAGGTGGGGAGCCGGGGGCTCGAACCGGGATCTTTATGCCAGTCCTTGCGTTTTGTGCGTGTGCTTAACCCGCTGCGCTACCGCCCGACTCCCAAGAAAATTATTTTCATACTCCCAGAGGGTTAAAGAATAGGGAAGATTCCAATGGAGGAGATGGGACATGGAACTCTGTTGGTGGGAACTATATGGACCTGTATCCTTGTTATCTTACAATCTTGTTAATCGTTACTAAATCACTAGCTAAAATTTAAAAAAAAGAAAATTATTTTCCATTATATTCAGTTTTGTGAGAAACTTTCTATTACAAACTATCCAATTATATTACCTTCTGAAGTAAATCTCATTGAATCTTTAAAAAAACCTCCTTTAAAAAAACCTTTAAAAAAACCTCCTGTGAGAGTCAGGTGGTGGTGCAGCAGATTAAGCACACATGGCGCAAAGCAAAAGGACCAGCATAAGGATCCTGGTTGGAGTCCCCAGCTCCTCACCTGCAGGGGTTCCCTTCACAGGTGGTGAAGCAAGTCTGCAGGTGTCTATCTTTCTCTCCCCCTCTCTGTCTTCCCCTCCTCTCTCCATTTCTCTCTGTCCTACCCAACAACAACAATAATAACAACAATGACAATAAACAAGAGCAACAAAAGGGGTGAAATTAAAAAATAAAATAAAAAACATCCTGTAGTAAAACGCTTCTGTTCTAAATCGGAAGAGTATAAAACAAAAACATCTTTATTTGGTTTTTTTTCTCCCTCCCTTAAATTCTGTTATTTATACTGAAGAGAATATTCAAGAAAGTAGTCATTTCCTTTTGACTCAGTTGCCTATCTTAATACCATCATTACAACTAAAATGTGAGTGTTTTGGATGAAACACAAACTGTATAGATATACCTAGTAATTCATTATGATTACATAGTAGTCCTTACAAATATAGCATCCATTTATCTATCTATGTTCCCAATATTTGACACTATTATAAAATTTAAGAGAAAACTTGAATTAGTTAAGTTAGAGTCATTTATTATTTCTCCCTAGCACCTGACATGATATTGCCATATAATGTAAGTAATAAATATGAATATGTATGCAATATGAGTAAGCATGCATCTATACCAATTTGTATTATATATATATATGTACATATGAAACAAATTTACTCTAACTTCATTGCTATTCTTCAATTCTTTTTTTAAAATTTATTTATAAAATGGAAATGTTGACAAGACCATAGGATAAGAAGCATTCAATTCCACATAATTCCTGCCACCAAAACTCCATATCAAATCCCTTCCCTTGATAGATTTCCTATTCTTTCTCTCTCTAGGAGTATGAACCCAGGATCATTATGGGGTGCAGAAGGTGGAAGGTCTGGCTTCTGTAATTGCTTCCCTGTTAAACATGGGTGTTGACAGGTTGATCCATATTCCCAGCCTGTCTCTCCCTTTCTCAAGTAGGGCAGGAGGGGTGCAGAAGGTGGAAGGTCTGGCTTCTGTAATTGCTTCCCTGTTAAACATGGGTGTTGACAGGTTGATCCATACTCCCAGCCTGTCTCTCCCTTTCTCAAGTAGGGCAGGACACTAGAAAGGTGGGATTCTAGGACATATTGGTGAAGTCATCTTTCCCAGGGAAGTCAGGTTGGCTTCATGGTATCATCTGCAACCTGGTGGCTGGAAAAGCATTAAGTTATGAAGAAGAACAAAATGTTAAATAATCAGGAACTTAAAGGCAAGAATATAGCAAATGAAATTTGGGTTCTCCATTTTGGAAAAACCTAGTAGGGCTATTTTACGTATATGCCAAGGGGCCTAATGACTTTATTAATTTTTGCCTGAGCCCAAAGGCTAACATGAAGGTGGATGGTGTCAGAGTTGGAAATAGGAGTAGAAACATGGATCAGAGAAGACAGTATCCCAAATATGGAAAAATTTTATAAATATTGTTATCTGTAAACTCCATCGATTTGACCTAGGATCCATATTTGTAGCAGGAGCCTGTGTAGCCTCTACATCCCTATAGGTCAGAGATTGCATTCTGTAGTCATGACTAAGTACATTCATGGTTGCACTAGTTTCAGGACCCATAATTTCTTCGAGCTCCACCCAAGATGTGTCAGAGAAGGTGGGTTCATTGTTCTTAATAGCTGCATAGTATTCCATTGTGTATATATTCCACAGCTTTCTCAGTCATTCATCTGTTGCTGGACACCTGGGTTGCTTCCAGATTTTAGCTATTAGGAATTGTGTTGCTATTAACATAGATGTACACATCTTCTTGGTTGGGAGTTATGGAGTCCTTGGGGTATATCCTAGGAGAGGAATTACTGGGTCATATGAAAAGTCCATGTCTAGTCTTGTGAGAGTTCTTTAGACTGCTCTCTACAGCGGTTGGACCAATTTATATTCCCACCAGCAGTGCAGAAGGGTTCCTTTGTCCCCACAGCCTCTCCAGCATTTATTTCTGCTGTCCTTTATGATATATGCCATTCTCACAGGTGGTATCTCAGTGTTGTCTTTATTTGCATTTCTCTGACAATCAGTGACCTGGAGAAATTTCTCATGTGTTTTTTTAGCCTTTTGGATCTCTTCTGTAGTGAATAATCTGTTCATCTCATCTGCCCATTTTTGGATGGGATCATTTGCTTTTTTGAAGCAATTACAGAACACATACTTTCCACCTTCTGCACCCAATAATGACTCTGGGTCCATACTCCCAGAGGGTTAAAGAATAGGAAAGCTGGGAGTCGGGCTGTAGCACAGCGGGTTAAGCGCAGGTGGCGCACAGCACAAGGACCGGCATAAGGATCCCGGTTCGAACCCCGGTTCCCCACCTGCAGGGGAGTCGCTTCACAGGCGGTGAAGCAGGTCTGCAGGTATCTATCTTTCTCTCCTCCTCTCTGTCTTCCCCTCCTCTCTCCATTTCTATCTGTCCTATCCAACAACGACAACAACAATAATAACTACAACAATAAAACAACAAGGGCAACAAAAGGGAATAAATAAAATAAATATTTAAAAAAGAAAGAAAGAAAGAAAAAGAATAGGAAAGCTATCAGGGGAGGGGATAGGATACGGAGTTCTGGTGATGGATATTGTACCCCTCTTATCCTGTGATCTTGTCAGTGTTTCCATTTTATAAATTAATTAACTAATTAATTAAAAAACATTAAAAAAGAAAACCATAAGCTGATCCCATATTTAGAGTGAGTGGGCATAACTAACAATGTAATAAAATTAATAAAATTTCAATAAGTTAAAAAATAATAAACTAATGTAAAATTTTATAATAAAATATGGAAATCTCTTGCAGTTATGCATTGACAAGTTAAGGAAATTACCTTAAAATCAAAATAGCACTGTACACTAAAAATAAATTGACAAAATGGAAAATTAAATTGGAAATGAGAGAAAAATTTTAGTCCTGAAGTTGGACTGCTACTCAGTTCTATGAAGAACTGGACCATGAATATACATGGAGGAAAATAAACTTATTATTACTAAGTAAAATAAGTCAGTTTGAAAAAGTTACATTTTGTATGATTAAACCTGTATAATATTTTTTAAAAAAACATGGAGATAGCAAATAAGTAAAGGTAGTTGGGGACAGAGTTTGAATGGATGATTAGGTGAAGCAAAGATACTTGGGGGCAGTGATAATAGTTTGCTATTATAACTTAGTGATGGATGTATTCCATCAGATATATTTTTTAAAAAATTATTATCTTTATTTATTGGATAGAGACAACCAGAGAATTTGAGAGGGGAGGTAGAGACAGAGAGCGAGGGAGACAGAGAGGGAGGGAGACAGAGAGCCACCTACAGCCATGATTTACCACTCATGAAGCTTTGCCCATGCAGATAGGGAACCGGGACTCAAACCTGGGTCCTTGCACATTTGAACATGTGCACTCAACCAAGTGCACCACCACCTGGCCCCTATTCCATCAGATATTTGTCTAAACTATAGAATGTACAAATAGAGTAAACCATAGTGCTAATTCTACATAAAAGAAAAGCGTCAGTGTAAGTTCATCACTTGCAGCAAATATATCATTCTGATGACCAATATGATAGTAACAGAAGCTTTTGTATGTTGAGGGAATAGTTATTTGCAAAACCTCTGTCTCTGCTCAGTTTTTCTTTATAAGTTAATCTTTTTAAAAAATACATTACATGTAAAGTAATGCAGTCAGCTAAAAAGGATTCAAGTAATTTAGTAAAGGATACTTAAAGATTAAAAGCTGTGTAACACTGAGATCAAATATTTAGTGTATTTAAGTTTGGAGCCAACTTTACACAATTTGTGGAGTTCAAATAATTAAAAAGTTAATTATACAATATAATTAATTGTAAGGTATACAATAATATTATATGTTGAAGAGTACAAGAATGTGAGAAAATACTAATGCCTTTATTTTCTTTAAAGGTGAGTTGAGAATCTAAAGTAAGAATACAAAGTCATAATTATTTATCCAACTTTTATGTCATATTTTTCCAGCTTTTGCATTACTGACATTTTGGATCAGGTTATTATTTGTTCAGATTTTCATTTTGTGAGTATATAGTGGCACTCTTGTCTCTATCAACTAGAAGGTAGTTCATTAAGTTCACTTCACAAGTAATGTCATGTATCTGTGTTACTTCTTTCATCATTATATGAAAAAACACATTTAAAGATAAAATGTTATTCAAGGACATATATTTATTATGTGTTCTTGTACTTAAAAATTCACAACTCTCAAGAATTTAATGATGATGTTAAATGAGGACATACTGTAGATTGTGCCATTGACACTAGAATGAAAGCCAAAAATATTTTCACAAATCTTAACATCCCAGAGAGATAAAAGCCACTCTCTTAGATTTATCATTTATGAGTCGTCTATTTGATTTGAGAAAATATTATCTAAATCATATAATCTACTGAATTTATTTTTCATATCTAATGCATTTATGAAAGTAGAAAATTTTATAGTGTCATATATTTTTATTCTTTCTATTGTTCCGAATTATCCTACATGGTGCCAGTTACTACTTGAATGACACAGAGACAGAATTTTACTCAAAATCTTGACTATTATTTTATATCTAAATATATTTATGAATATCTGAGATGTCAATGATAACATACAGAAATAATTTTAAATAATCTAATTATCTTAATAAGGGGACAATTTACAATTTACAATTTTATTTACAATTTTACAATTTACAATTTTCCCAGAAGTGTTTAAGTGAATTAATTAACCATCATATAGATAAAATTAAAACAGATATATGACAAGAATTAATATTTCACATAATCTACCAATCACTTTAGGTAATTTGTACTATTTTAAATTCAGGAACTGTGCTTTAAAGTAGTAAACTGCGTTGTGCCTAGCTTTTATTGCTTCAGGCTCAAAATATTTATCACTAATTATTGTTCTTACTTATGTCAGCAACTATTATTAAATACTAAAAGTGGTTGCTAGATAGATTACAAGTGCCAGGACAGGGACTGTTTTGATCATTTAATCCGTTTACTCAAAGTGCCAAAAAACACTCCAGGTACATATGTAGTAAATAAATACATGCTGCAAATGTGAAGACAATCATAAAGTTGTATTAAATGTGTTTTTATTTAAAAAAATCAAATGCATTTTATTGAGAATACAAAACTTGTTTTTTTTTAACTTTTTTTTTAATGTATTTAAATTCATTAAGTTACATCTAGAGCTAACTTCCAGATGTTGAGTGTAGATCTAGATCTATCTGTTCTAATGCTTAGACTCTTTAAAAACTGTATGGTAGTTTTCCTCTGAATGTCCTTTGTCTGAAAATGATTTTTATAATATTAGCAGCATTGTTATTACAGACAGATCTATTTAGTTGGTTTCACATTTATTAATCAGCTGTGACGACTTTATAGAGCTAGAATTTGATCTTTTCAAATAGATATTTAATAGCTCATTAAGAACAATTGAAAAAGAATGAGGGAGGAGTTATGTAATAGCTCAAAAGGGCACCTTCTTTGCCACGCTGATATGGCACACATTTGAGCCACCAGCACACAACATAGAAGTACTGACATTGGGAGGAGCTTCAGTGTTGTGATATCTCTTCCTTGTTCTTATTCTCCCTCTATCTCTGTCAATAATGAAAATGTCAATCCAGAGCAGTGAAGCAGGTCTGCAGGTATCTATCTGTCTCTCCCCCCTCTGTCTCAACAGCTATAACAACAATAACAACAAGGGCAACAACAAAGGCAACAAAATGGGAAGCATGGCCTCCAGGAGCAATGGATTCATAGTGCTGGCACTGAGCCCCAGTAATTTTATATATATATATTAAAATTTAAGCTGAAAATAAAGCAACTTCCATGAACATCATAACAAAATACTTTTTAATCACTATGAACTTATAACCAAATTAATATATAATCATATATAATAATTCTTCTCATGGGAACCAATATATACTATTGAGTGGTGGAGTTGTTGGTCAGGCACTGAACCCTAACAATAACCCTGCTGGTAAAAAATTAAAACTAAATAAAAATAGTGAGTTCCAATATTTTATATTAAATTTGTTTTTGTCATAACTAGAGTACATTTAATACATATTACATATGGAAAATTTATAGAAATAAAAATTATGGGAGTTGGGCAGTAGCACAGTAGGTTAAGCACAGGTAGTGCAAAGCACAAGGACTAGTGGAAGGATCCTGGTTCAAACCCCCAGCTCCCCACCTGCAGGGGAGTCGCCTCACAAGGGGTAAAGCAGGTCTGCAGGTGTCTGTTTTTCTCTTCTCCTCTCTGTCTCCCCCCACCCCCGCTCCATTTCTCTCTGACCTATCCAACAACGACATCAATAACTACAACAATAAAGCAACAAGGGCAACAAAAGGGAATAAATAAATAAATAAATAAATAAATAAATAAATTAAATAAAAAGTATATCATGGGAGGGGTTGGGTTATGGGGATTGGGTGGTGGGAATTGTGTGGAGTTGTACCGCTCCTACCTTATGTTTTTGTTCATTAATCCTTTCTTAAATAAAAAATTTAAAAAAAAAAGAGGGACTATGTGGTGGTGCACACCTGACCATGTTCAAGGACTAGAGTTACAACCCCAGATCTCCACCTGCAGGGGGAAACTTCATGAATGGTAAAGCAGTGCTGCAAGTGTCTCTTTTCTCTCTCTCTCTCTCTCTCCCCCTCCCCCTTCTCTCTCTCCCTCTTCATGTCTTCACCTTCCTTCTCAATTTCCCTGTATCTATCCAAAATAAATATATATCAAAATAAATAAAATATTAAAAAAGAAAAAAAAGTATATCATTTCAAGCACTGAGGCATTTAAAATTATATACTGAGAATCAATATATAACCAATACTTTGCTCTCCCAGCCTATGTGGAGCCAAATAAAAAGTAGAAATATAAATAAATGTCTTTAAAGAGACAGATATTTTATATGCCCTGAAGTGGAATTATTCACTAAACTGGAATGGAGATTCGTCTCACAGGAATGTGGCTTGTCAAGCTTAGCTTACTTGTATTTATTGAAACTGCTATTCCAAAAATGAATATAGTATGTGAGGAGCTAATGGGAGAATGGAGGATCCAGGCATTCCTAATCTGTAGAACACAATTCACTAGTAAGGGCCTGGATAGTGACATACCTGGTTGAATGCACATGTTACAGTGTGCAAGAACCCAAGTTCAAGACCCCAGTCCTCACTAGCATGGGGAAAGCTTCACAAGTGGTGAAGCAGTGCTGCGGGTATCTCTCTGTTTCTTTATCTCCTCAGTCCATCTTGATTTATGTAAATTTCTCATAAATAAATAAAGATAATTTTTTTAATTCACTAATAAGATAAGGAAAAGGATAAAGCTTTCTTACTAGTCAGGTAGCTTTCATTTTCTAAAAGGATTTACTTCTTTTTTTTCCTTTTTCTTTATTTTTATTTAGTTTTTATTTAAGAAAGGATAAATTAACAAAACCATAGGGTAGGAGGGGTACAACTCCACACAATTCCCACCACCCAATATCCATATCCCATTCCCTCCCCTGATAGCTTTCCCATTCTCTATCCCTCTGGGAGCATGGACCCAGGGTTGTTGTGTGTTACAGAAGGTGGAAGGTCTGGCTTCTGTAATTGCTACCCCGCTGAACATGGATGTTGACTGGTCGGTCCATACTCCCAGTCTGCCTCTCTCTTTCCCTAGTAGGGTGGGTCTCTGGGGAAGCTGAGCTCCAGGACACATTGGTTGGGGTCTTCAGTCCAGAGAAGCCTGGCCGGCATCCTGATGGCATCTGGAACCTGGTGGCTGAAAAGAGAGTTAACATACGAAACCAAACAAATTGTTGAGCAGTCATGGACCCAAAAGTTGGAATAGTGGATAGGAAGTGTTGGGGGGGTACTCACTGCAAACTCTAGTGTACTTCTGCTTTCAGGTACATATTTTGCACTAGTTTATGGATACATGTGAACATATGCTCTCTCTCACAGAACCTGGTCTATATCTAGGTTTGGGACTTTGTTAGAAAGTGAACCACCTGGGATGGAATTAGAGAATAATATGAAATGAAAGGTCTCACCCGAGTAATTAAGCTGAAGGGTTTTCATTCCACACGTGAAGTCTCTGGACACAGTCTGAGCTGAAGCATGTTGAGATACCACCTCACTCCCGTAAGAATGGCATACATCAAAAAGGACAGCAGCAACAGATGCTGGAGAGGTTGTGGGGACAGAGGAACCCTTTTGCATTGTAGGTGGGAATGTAATTGGTACAGCCTCTGTGGAGAGTAGTCTGGAGAACTCTCACAAGGCTAGACATGGACCTTCCATATGATCCAGTAATTCCTCTCCTGGGGTTATACCCCATAGACTCCATAACACCCACCCAACCAAAAAGAGGTGTGTACTCCTATGTTCATAGCAGCACAATTCATAATAGCTAAAACCTGGAAGCAACCCAGGTGCCCAACAACAGGTGAGTGGCTGAGAAAGCTGTAGTATATATACACAATGGAATACTATGCAGCTATCAAGAACAATGTACCCACCTTCTCTGACCCATCTTGGACAGAGCTAGAAGGAATTATGTTAAGTGAGCTAAGTCAGAAAGATGAAGATGAGTATGGGATGATCCCACTCATCAACAGAAGTTGAGAAAGAAGATCTGAAAGGGAAACTAAAAGCAGGATCTGACTAAATTGAAAGGATTTATTTCTGAGAGAGACACACAAAGTAATAGAACTAAAGCATCAATGTGGTATAATACAATGCCAGTTTTGAAAACTTTATGCTTGTAAGTTCAATGTCTCATTGTCTGCACATTCTTTATGTGTAGTGGAGCAGTGCTGCAGATGACCATCTTTCTTTGACTTTCTATTAGAAAAAAATATTTTTAAGAAGTGGGGGATTACAGAGTGGGTCACTGGGTATGGTGGAGTTGTTGGTCAGGCACTGAACCCTAACAATAACCCTGCTGGTAAAAAATTAAAAATAAATAAAAAACTGGGAGTTCAAGTATTTTAGATTAAATTTGTTTATGTCATAAGTAAAGTGCATTTAATACAGGTTTACATATGGAAAATTTATAGAAATAAAAATGATATCATTTCAAGCACTGAGGCATTTAAAATTATCAATTCCCATGCTTTATATCTATGCAAATAATAAGATGCTGATTTATTACATAGTCCATTTGTCTTTTCTCCAAGAGACAGATATTAACTCAAAGAAACTTATCAAAGAATTCTCCTATGATTATGCCAGTCAGAGCAAATACAGCTGTCTTCCTTATCTCTCACTAGCTGAATTTGAGTTCATAGCATTCCTACTAACATTTGACAGACTCAGCTTGATTTACACTAGGCAGAGGATTCATTTGCTTGCTCTTCATGTAATGCCTTATTTAGTTGAAGAAGAAACATACTTATTTTCAGAAAATATTGGTACAAGTAAACTAAAGAAATGTTTAACATTTTCTTGATTAAATAATGACATTTTGATAGTTGTGTAGTATATTTATATAAAAAAATGGGTAAAGTTGTAGAAATTGTGATTTCTATTTCTATTATTTTTGTGTTGACTTGATAATACAACTTATTATTTACTAGCTTGTTCTAGTGACTATTACAGTCATACACTGAGGTATAGGCAAAAATGTTCTCTCTCTCTAACTTTTGCTAATTTTCTTTCTACAAAATTGAACAAACCCACCCTTTAAAAACTTTCTTCAACTCCTAGTTTTCCACCTTATATAGGTTAAAAATGTCTCCCCTTTTCATAAACATTTTTTCATTTGATTGGAGATTAATGATTTCTAGTACAGTTGCTGATATATAGGTACAATTATGTCTAAAAGAAACTAGTAATTCAGTTGATAATCATAAGGGGAGCAAGACGTACAACTTAATTTCCTAGTCATCTTTGTAGGTTTGTAAACTATGGAAAGACAGTGGAAACCTACTTTAGTAGTAGTGGGAAAACTAGTATGGTCTAGCAAGAGATCAATCACTATAATGCCAACATGCCCCAAGCAGAATATTTACTGAAATTTCTAAAGGTGAAATTATTGGGATGTATATTAAAATTATAATGTGGGACTGTATGGCTATCAAACTATAATTAAATATAATTCATCAGAAATCTACTGTAAGAATGTATTAAGGAAATAATTCAGGACCAAGTTTACAAAAATATGAGGAATCTCTCTTCTTTTTATATTTTACTAAGTTTGTGTGACTACAAGAACAAGAATGAATATGTACCATTCTAAAGCACTTAGAGTACAGTATAACAAATGCTGTTGAACTAGTGAACTAATGAATGCTTATGATGGTAGATGAACAATGTGGGACATTTTGTTATATCTCCTAAGCATTCTACACTTAATGATTTGAAATATGGAGCTCATCTTTCTTTTCATGATGTCCAGGTATTATAATTATTAAAATATTTTATTAGTTTGAAAACAATATGACTGGTTATCCTCTGTATATTATTACACAAACATTGGTGGTTTTTGTTACTCTACTATTAGTAACAGAATTGATTTTACATAAGATGAGAGAAAGATTAATGTTCAATTTAACATTTTTGTCTGAAAACAATAATTTCAAAAGAAACATATGTAGTAGTTATATGTAGTATCCAATATACTATAATAATACACTACCTTAGGAAGATAATGTTGAAAGGTGATTTTATGTGCAACACTATTGTAAATGAAACTATTATATTTCTTTAATTTTGGCACATCTTTATATTTCATTGTGTAGTTATTTTATTTTCCCCTTGTAGATAACTTCTTGCAAGACAAATCTTGTTTATTATTCCTTTAATATACCTAGTGAATCCCAAGCATTGCACTTAATCTACAGTGACTGTAGAAACTGTGAAGTGATTTTTATTTGAAATGCTTTTTATTTGTAAGGTACTTAACACTCAATACTCCATAGGTCTTCTTGAATGCTACTTGTTGTATTATTTAGAAATCATTCACACTAGAGAATAGTAACATTTATTTCACATAACGACCTTTCACACTTGAAACTTTCCAGTGTATGAATATTTTCAAACTGTATCATTAATATCCTGCATTGTTTGTTTAACTGATATTCTGTTTATTTGTCTATTTATTTTTGTTGATAGTCTGTCATAACCTAGGCATACGATTTGCCAGACATTTTACAACAGTGCCACCTACAATTTACTCTTAGGTGGGCATTCTATCTCTGTTCAGACTATTGCTAGATCATTCTTTGTGAAAGTAAAAATAGTGGCCATTCCGAGAATGAAGTGTATTTTCACTATTACTTTTTAGATTAATTTTTCTTAAGAAACGTTTAATTTAAGTCAAATTTCCAAATGGAACAGTGTGGAAATAGCAATGTTGAATAGAGTCAATAGGGTGGGTCTTTCCCTGATAAGTTTGGTAATGAGATAAATCTCTAAAGTAAAAGCCTATGGTAGTTCGCTCTAGAAAAAAATCTCATAGAGTATTTTTCTTTTTAGTTGTGTTTTGACATCTCTGGGCAATTGCCTGCATTGGGTAGTATTTAAAGAAGTAAAACCATTGGGAGTTGAGCGGCAGCGCAGCGGGTTAAGCGCAAGGACCAGTGTAAGGATACTGGTTCGAACCCCTAGCTCCCCACCTGCAGGGGAGTTGCTTCACAAAAGGTGAAGCAGGTCTGCAGATGTCTTATCTTTCTCTCCCCCTCTCTGTCTTCCCCTCCTCTCTCCATTTCTCTCTGTCCTATCCAACAACAATGACATCAACAACAACAACAATAAAAAAGGACAAAAGGAAATAAATAAATATTTAAAAAATGAAGTAAAACCATAAATAAATCACCTTTCAGATAAAGAACCTGAGATAAATTCATGTTCAAAGGATTCCCAAAGTTAGCATAGATATTCTTTAGTGTTATCCTGCTTTTAAGTATAACTTTACCCTAACTCTACATTGTGATATATGTCAGCCTTTTGAAGATTAATAACCTTTGCCAAGATTGGAGTTGATTAATGTTCTGACTGTTGGCAACAGAGGCCTCCCTACCTCAGCTCTCATCAGCTACATTGATTGGGCACCAGAATTTCCCCAGCCTGCTGCTTAAGCAGATGCTAATGGGCAAATGAGCAACAGCAGGGGGGCAGGTTGTGGTGATCTTCATTCATTAGCAACTGTTCAAGCAGCAGGCTGAGGGAATCTGCAGATGCTGAGAAAGACACTAGGATGAACAATGACCTCAATGATACTTGTGAACAAAACTTGAATATTCTACCAGAAGGTCGTGTAGTATTTGTAGAGTTTACCAAAACTCATATCCTGTGACAAATGTAGTATTGGTTTGCATTCATTTTTAAGTCTTTGCTTTCTTAAATTGATGTGAATATGTTCCAAAGTCAGTCAAGTTCAAATTTTTGTTTTCACATTTTTGTTTGAAATTGCCTAATCATATCAGGTTTGCAGATCTCTGATTCAGATTTAGTAAGTAGCTCAGAAGTAAGATTTGGATGATCTAAACTTTTTTTTTTTTACAAGTATCAAGGATTATTAAGGGATGGACAAAATTTGTTTTGTTATGTATCAGTATGTTGGTTATAACTGTCACAGTTATCCAAATGAATGCTCTAACTACAACAAACACATCTTATCATTTCTGCAAAATGAGATTCACAGAATGGTATTGCTAAATTCAAGTTTGAGAAATGTGGATGGATAAAAGGCCAAAGTGGTAAATTTCAGATTATTTAAAAATTCCTAAGACTTTTTCATTGAAAGTTCTTCCTAAAAGATCAAAGAACTTTATAATGGTACTTGTTAAATTACAAACTTATTTTTCTAGTGCCTTTAGAATTCCAATATTCTTTACCTATTTACCTGACATCTTTTTTCATATTCTGAAGTGCTTCCAGTCTTTAAATTTTCTTAGAAAACATTATTTTATGTCACCTCTGCAGTCAATGTATATATATACTTTAAATATAGTTCTCTTTGCAATATTATTTGATTCAATTTTACTTGATGCTTGAGATTATAGGATATACAACATAATCTCTGTTTTCTGTCTAATGCCATATTACATCATTGACTTTAAAAAGTACAAAATTGATGCTGCAGAAAAATCAAGATTCTGTACTACTTTCATGGGAGGAGACAAGCTTTATTTTATAATATTTGACAATATGAAAACAGGTTTTCTTCTCACTAAACATTCTGCCTCTTCCTGCCTAGTAATTATTTTAAACACCCCTACCTTCCAACCTCACCTCCACACCACACCATTCCAGGCAGGTCTAGAACTTTTGGGATTAAGATCTCTTGCCTCTTGGGACGTCTTATCCACTATCCTCCAACAGAAATGTTTACTTTCAATTTTCAAGGGCAGGATGATAGAAACAAATCACCGTAAATTTGTTAGCATAAACAATGTAAATTTATTCTTTCACAATTTAGGGCCTGGAAATCTAAAATTGGATTCTTAGCAGGACTCCATCTTTTATGACATTTTTTAGGGAAGATCTGTTTAATTCCTCACTTCTGGTTTGTGGGTACTCTGGGCAGACTTTGAAGTTTTATGGCTTGGACTGAATCCTTCCAGTCTTACCCTCTATCTTCATATAAACAGCCTCCCACCTGTGTTTCAGACCATTAGCTTTACTCTCTCTGTGTGTGTATCTCTTAGAATTACATTAGACATTGAACTGAGATTCCATTCCAAAGAACAATTAACATTCACAGGCATCTAGAATTATGAATTAAATATTTTTGAAAAGTATTCTATTCGGTATACTAAAATCATTGAATTCTAATGATATATATTTAAGGAATAATATACATATATATATATACATATATTTAAATATACCCTCATTGTGAGCATCTGTGTATGCACAGGCATATATGTGCACATTATTTAACATAGTCCTGTAACTATTTTCCATGCTTTTTTGTCTTTTAATTTTTTAAATTTTTTTCTATCTTTTTTACTATATTGTTTATTGGATAGAGACAGCTAGAAATCAAGACTGTAGGGGGAGGTAGAGAGGGAGAGAGACAGAGAGACACCTGCAGACCTGCTTCACCACTTACCAAGCTTTCCCCCTGCAAGTGGGGACCTGGGTCTCGAATCTGGGTCCTTGCTCCCTATGGCATGTGCTCTCAACCAGGTGAGCCACCTCCTGGCCCCTGCTTTTTTTTTTCAATAAAGTTTGACAATATACTAATTTGGGACATCGCTTACAATTTCTTAAATTTATTTTCTTGTACTTGCTGGATATGAGAACAAATGCATGTTTTTCAAGTCTTCCTTAACTTAAAGGCTTAAACATCATTGTGCCATATGCCTTTACTCATAGTTTAAGTGTTTTTCTAACTTTAAAGCCATTAACCACCTTAATACCTATATAAAAAACACATGAATGTGTATCAAGTTGGAATTTTAGGATTAAAACAAATTTAGCATGTGTTTTTCTTGTTATGTATATCTAATTATCAAGTCTAGTTACCCACTATACTGAATTTTGACTCTGTCCAGCTATTTAAATATGCCATTAGATTTTAATTGATTAGATTTTTAAAAGTGAATATTATTCAAATTTGTTTTATGAGAACACAGTTATTTTAAACAGTATACACAGTATCAGTTCATTCAAATTCATTTATCACCTTTGTTATTCAAAATGATCTTTAAAAAGTTCTAATGCTTATTTTAAAAATGATTACTATGTAAAATGAGATGTGTATACAGACTAGTACGTTGCTCTTTATTTTATCTTACTTCTAGTTAGCATGACTTTACAATGAGCTGAAAAAGTTCAGACAATGATTAGTAAATACGTAACTGTTTTACATATGCTTTCACTTAGTATTACAACCCTATGTAACATCTGTTTTTAAATTTTCAATTGAATCAATTACTGAAGGGAGAAAATAGGTATGTAGTACATTTCTTCCCAAGCACTGGCAGTATAGCTTTCCCATTTTAAATTCACAAAGTATAATCTCTCTGTCCCCGAGAGAGCTAGGCTGCTATATTTCACTGCTGTAATGAGAATATACTGACACATTTTCATTATCAGATCAAAGAAGGACATTACATATTGTCACTTGAAAATTAAATATCAAAATTGGTTGCAGTACACACTTTCATTCTAATCGAATATCATTCTCTTGCTCTAGAACCAATAGAGAAAATTCAAAGAAAGGAAGCTCATGGTCTGAAACTAATACAGATAGTGAAATCAGACTGAAAGCAAGCCAGTTTATTCACAATTGACATGAATAATTGAAACATGGATTTTATAATTAGGATGTCTTGAAATAAAGCATCTTTATTTGTTAGAAGGACAAAAAAGAGTAGCACATGGACTTTATTATAGTTTTAGTGTGAAGTTGTGCCATTTTATTATTGGTTATAATTCAAGGTGAAATGAATACATCATTATTTCAAGTGATACATTTTTTCAATATATGGCCGCATTATTTTCAATTATATATTCATTTAATCTAGGTAATTATCTTTTAAGTTATTGCTTTATCTTTAGTGACCCTAATTCAAAGTCAGTTAAATTATCATTTATTACTGCTGTCTATGGTTCATAACTAGTTTCAGCAACTACAAAAATTCTCAAAATGTCCTACTAAAGAAAGGTTTGACTTGTATTTGTCATATATTGTTCATTGTTGATACGAACATATCTGTTCTCACAAACATATATCCCAGTTTTTGATGCCTTTAGGGCACATTCTTTTACATTGTAGTAAATTTAAAAATCACTTATATTTTAGTAAATTGAAAAGTCAATAAATTTTCTCAAGGTATTTTTTTATGTTTACCTATTTATTTTCCCTTTTGTTGCCCTTGTTGTAGTTATTATTGTTGTTGCTATTGATGTCACCGTTGTTAGATAGGACAGAGAAAAATGGAAAGAGGATGGGAAGACATAGAGGGGGAAAGACACCTGCAGATTTGCTTCACGCCCGTGAAGAGACTCCACTGCAGGTGGGGAGCCAGGGGCTCAATCGGGATCCTTCTACCAAGGTATTTTTTTAAACCAAGTTTCAAAATTTATACTGTCCCTCAGACCAGTAGCATAGCTGATCTGGATAGTATGCTGCTTTGTCATGTGCACAACCCAGGTTGAAGCCCTGGCCCCCACTACATTGGAAGAGGCTTTGGTGCTATGGTCTCTCACTATCTCTTTCTGTGTCTATCTAGAAAGTAATTTAAAAAGCATATAAAAAGAATAAAATATCTCTACTATGAATGTTTGTACAATCTAAGCATTTAAGACTTCAAATTGGTAACCTGATTGAAGTTTTAACAGTGAGCTCAAATTGTTAATACATTTATAATAATGGCTTTTTATTTGAAATATTAAGTCACCTATAATCTTAGGCCAGGGAGAACAGAAGCAACTAGTTACATGACTTTATATAAATAGCATTAAATGATATAAATTATGGGGAGTTCTTATATGATACAGTAAATCCTAACAGTGGGATTTTCAAAGTATATGAAATTTCCAGATATCTTGGTTATAACAACAATTATCTGTTGCCTTCTTAAACCTCAAGACACCTTCCCCATTCTCTATAAAACCCATATTCCTCCCAGTCCCAGAAGCCCTGGGGTGATATTCAGCTACATTGAAATTATTTACTCATAATACAATCTTAATTAATGCAATATTGAGGGAACTATTTTCAGTATGTGATGAAGATGTTTTATCATGCTATTCATTTTAATTAAAAGTATAATCATAAGTTCTAGTCATAGACAGCATAAAGGAATATGTACCCAAGCCTTTGACGATATTCTTAAATGAATCTATTATGGACTGGCTCATTATTGTTTTTTTTTCTAATTTGAACTATATATTAACTAATAATTATGAATTTTATGTCTTTAGATAATATTTAATAATTAAATTTATTTATGCTTCAGTTTGGACCACTTGAAATTTATGCTAGTTACTTAGACATTTTTCCAGAACATACTTCTATTTACATCCTAAACAACCATTAAATAACTTTTTCAGAGAATGGAAACTAGAAGAAGGTGGTATGAACTATATATCTTCACTCAAATGTAACCTGAGCACTGCTGAATGATTCAGCTGTTGATTTTTATACTTGTTTAAGATGATCAAACTTGCATAGGTACCTGGTCTTTTATAGATGTGGTATAACATAACTGTTATTACTATAAACTTTGAATCAGCTGGTCCTTCAATCTTGTACATGCTATTGGAGAAGTTAAGGGTATCTTAATCTGAATAAAAGAATTTTACTTCTGAAAGATATGAAAGTACATGAAAATTTAGTTGAATTGGAACTTCCAAATGATTTGTACAAATGTAGGAAAGACTACATTTAATATCCACCAGTTTTCTTCAAAGTGACTCTTCAGACTTGTCCTGATCAACTATTCCTGTTTAAAATTTAATCTTTTGAAAAAAAATAAAGTAAATCATCTATTGCTGCCAATATTTGTGATATATTGCATAGTCACAAATATACAAATTTCTGGGGTATTGATGTTCAGACTAATAGATTAAAAAGGTAGTGAATTTATCTAAATTAAGCATATAGTATGCATCTATTGGACTGACTAGAGTACATTTGTTTATCATAAGTGTTGTTAAAGTTGTGAAATTACTGAAACTGTTAAACTTTTGTGGGGAATTTCAAATATGTAGCTACCTTTACAAAATATTTTACAGTTACTTAAAATGATTAACATATATCTGTCCTATGATCTAAAAATTTTATTTCTAGATAATTTCACTAAAGATAACAAAAATACCTACAGAAACTTTCACATAATCTTATAGTAGTTATAATAATAACACCCCCAAAACTCAAAACAATCCATGTACTCAGTAAGTAGGTGTATCCATAAACCTGTTAGTACATACGTTTACTTTTTATTATTGTTCTAGTTATTATTGTTGTTGTTATTGATGTCGTAATTATTAGATAGGATAGAGAGAAATGGAGAAAGGAGGAGAAGTCAGAAAAGGGGACAGAAAGAAAGATACCTGCAGACCTGTTTCACCGCTTGTGAAGCGACTCCCCTGCAGGTGGGTAGCCGGGTTAGAACCGGAATCCTTATGCCACTCCTTGCGCTTCGCACCACATGCACTTAACCTGCTGCACTACCGCCTGACCCCCTGAGTATACTTTTATAATATAAATAATATTTTACAATGCAAAGAGATTATTATTAATCCTTACTTCAATCTGACTTAATCACAAAGAAATAACTCTGTGTTAAAGAAGTTAGGTGAGAAGATATATTATCTATTTTTATTAGTGATTTAGTAATGATTGACAAGATTGTAGGATAAAGGGTGTACAATTCTCACCACCAGAGTGCCAGTCCTATCCTCTCCATTGGAAGCTTCCTGATTCTTTATCCCTCTGGGAATATGGACCCAGGACCATAATGAGATGCAGAAGGTGAGAGGTCTAGCATCTGTAATTGCTTCTCTGCTGGACATGGGCTTTGACAAGTTGATCCATACCCTCAGCTTCTATCTTTCCCTAGTGGGGTAGGGCTCTGGGGTAATGGTATTCCAGGACACATTGATGAGTTCCTCTGCCCAGGGAAGTCAGGTTTGTGTCATGGTTGTATCTGCAACTTGGTGGCTGAAAAAAACATTAAGATATAAAGCAGAACAAATTCTTTAATAATCAGGAACCTAAACCTAATCAGGAACCTAAAGGTATGAATATAACAGATGAAATTTGGAGTCTACATGTTGGAAGAAGCTAGGAAGTCTGTTTTAGGTATATACCAAGGGATGCATAACTACTATTTTTTAAATATTTATTTATTCCCTTTTTGTTGCTCTTGTTTTATTGTTGTAGTTATTGTTGTTGTTATTGATGTCATCATTGTTGGATATGACAGAGAGAAATGGAGAGTGGAGGAGAAGACATAGAGGGAGAGAAAATGACAGACACCTGCAGACCTGCTTCACCGCTTGTGAAGCGACTCCCCTGCAGGTAGGGAGCCAGGGGCTCGAACCGAGATCTTTACTGCCATTTCTTATGCTTTAGCCAAGTGCACTTAACCTGCTGAGCTACTGCCCAACTTCAACTTTACTAATTTTTGCCTCAGCCTGACAGCAAACATGCAGGTGGGCTAAAAGAACTGTCTGGGGAGATGGTGTCAGAGTTGGGAATAGGACTAGAAAGCTAGATCAGGGCAGAGAGTATCTCCCAAATATGGGAAAAGCATATACATACAGTTAACTGTAATCTCCATCTATATGACCTAAGGCCCATGTTTATTCATATTCAGCACAGAAGCCTGTGTAATCCCTGCATCTGTGTGTGTCTGAGCTCTCATTCCATGGTCATATCTAGGAACACTCTAAACTGTACTCATTTCAGGGCCAGTCTTCCTTGAGTGACAGAATATGTTGACCCAGTCTCCATTCGGAGAGTGGGGCAGTACCTACCATTGTTGTTCCACATTGAGGGCAAGGTCCTGAAGAGGCCCACGAAAGGGCTTATGATGTTGTTCCTGATGGAGATGACCAGTGATGGTGGAGAGAGGGAACTGTTAGAGGTCTAGGCCCATCATATTTATGTGGGAATCCAAGGATTCCCGGATGATGGGGCGGCCTGGTCGTGACCAAAAGAGCCATCATTAAAGTGTGCCAGTCTCTTGCCCTTATTCAGCTTTTGTAGTGCTTACTTATCTGACAGGGTTAGATTTAGAGTGATTGAGGGAAGTTAAATAAGAAGTAGGTGTGTAGGGCATCCAGTTCTAAGTAGAAACTATTTGACTAAGTACTTTATAGTGACTTTTTTGGGTCTTTCTATTTGCTTGCTGCACTTATTGAGTGTGGACTATTGCACACTATTTCTTTAAGGTATATATTTCCCCTAATTTATGGATACATGTGCACATGTGCCCTACCTCTTGTGCCTTCCTCTATAACTAGGTTCTGTAGCTTTATTGGGAAGCATGTAACCTGAAATAGACTAAGGTCTCCTGTGAGCTAAGAAATCTCTCATCAGAGGTATGGAGCTGGAGGGTTGGCATCCCAGGCCTGGTGTCTCAATATTACCTAATTTCATTCACATAAAATTTTTATAAACATAAATAGGTATACAATAATAGGAAAAAGTTATCTGTAGTTGTAGAGAATGGATGGAATGAAGATATGAGACAGCTATGAGAAGAGAATGGAAATGTTTACTTGCTGGCCTCAGAGGTTTTTTTTTTAATATTTTAGATCTTAAACAATGGTACATTAAACATTTTAATAGATGAAATTTATTATTGCATATAAGTTATAACTAGGTTTTTCTATTGATGAAAATAGGCAAGACAACTATTGAAGGGATTTAATCAAATAAGCCTGAGCAAAACAAGCTCATTTATAAACACATTATTGTGTTGTTTTGTCACGTATACAACAATAAAATAGTTATTTAAGAGATCTGTCTAGCTTAGGATTCAAATGTGAGTGTACATATTTACTGTATAACATTTAACACGTGTTAGATTTTCAATAAATACTAAATCCAAACCCCTTTTTATTTGTTATCTATAAAGGTCATATGATGTCACAAGTAAAAAATGAGAAAATTTTAAGAATTGTACATCTATACATAGCATATTTTTTAAATTTTCCCCATAAATGTCATAAACCACAAAGTAGATGGTAGTTGTCATGTACATGACAGGGACCACTTAGCAGGCAAGTTTGAAAAATCATCATTTTCATTTAAAATCATATCCTGAAGGAAAAAGAAATGTCATAAATAGTACCAGAATAAGAAACACCTACATGCCCAGATAATAAGATAAGGGCTAAAACAGGTAACCAGCCCTGTCATGAACAGCAAAAATTAGGTTATGACTAAAGACAGTAATAGTCTTTCCCGACAACCTAACAGTTGGAAAAGTTTAAGCACTCTGAAACTGAGTATGTGACCAGAAACACTGCAATAAAAGAGCTGAGTCAGTGATTTAGGCAGAGTATATGACAGAACTAGATCAACTAAAAATTCAATCTGGACCAATATATAGGGTGGATCATTAAAATATCACAGAGAAAGCCACCAAATATCTTTCCCCAATACAATAATTGAGTTAAAAAGATAATTTAACAACACTATGTAATTTATATGCTCTTGCATCCTTAGAACTAAAAAAAAAAATTGCCTTTGTTATTTAGAAAAGTTAAGTTAATGATTACACAAAGATTTTTACATTGTTTTCATCATAAATAATTTCACATTTATAGCCAAAATATTCCAGTAACTAAACTTAAAATACTTGTGTGAGATTAACTAGCAATAAGTACTTTATTATTTCATGTAGAATATAACAGTGTAGAATATATGTTTCTTTTTTAACTTCAGTATCATTTTATTGAGGGAATGTTTATTTACATTGTACATTTACATACATTACATTTTACATTTACATATAATTATAGGCATGGAGATACATTTTCTCAATTTAGATGCCAATGCATCACACCCTCCATCAAACCTTTCACCCATTAGTGGTGATAGTGCCTTATTATTGACTTAAGAAATAAAATCTTTCAGTTTCTCTTCATTGAGTATGATGTTGACTGTGGATCAGTTGTATATAGGACTGTTCCCTCAACTTCCATTTTCTTAAAAGTTTTAACAATAAAAGGATAATGAATCCTGTCAAAAGGTTTCTCACATGTGGGGTAAGCAGAGGCACACCTGGTTAAGTGCACATACTACAGTTTGCAAGGAAACAGGTTCAAGCTCCTGGCACCCACCTGCAGGGAGAAGCTTTACAAGTGGTGAAGCAGGGCTGCAGGTGTCTCTCTGTATCATTCCCTCTCAATCTCTTTCTCCCCTCTAAATTTCTTTCTGTCTCTATCTAATAAATAAATAAATAAATAAAATAGTGTATTAAAAAACTTTCTCAGAATCTTTAAATAATAATGTGGTTTATTTTTACATCATTTATTCACACACACACACACACACACACACACACACACACACATATATATATATATATATATAGTCATCTTTTGCATCTCTGACATAAATTCCATTAGTTCATGGTATACACATTTCTAATGTGGTGTTAAATCTGGTTTGCTAAAATTATGTTCATAAATTTATCATCTGTATTCATATGAGTCTGTAGTTTTCTTTTTTAGTTGAATTTCTGCATGCTTTTTATTATAGGATAATATAGACTTCATAGAAGATTTTAGAGAACATTCCTTTATCCTTCAATTTTTTTGAAGGAGCTTGAAATTATGGGTAGTGAGAGCATTCAACCGGGTACACCACTGCCCAGGACCAATATAGGAAATTTAATTATTTCTCCCAAAGTATTTCTCTAAACTCATAATAAATTATATTGTCAAATATCAATAACTATTACATACAAGTCCTGGATTATATTTTTGTATTACTCTAGATTTCTGTACAGCTTCTGCACTCCTACATTTTGTAAAATATAAATTCTCATCACTTAATATTATCTTACTTGATTTTGAAAATTAAAAATTTAAAACATATTTTTTAAAAAACTAAAAAAGTAAAAAAAAAAAACAATAAGAAGTGACTTAGCCATTAACAGAAACCTCATCAAATAAGTTAAAAGCACAGTTATCTGCATAATATGTCATTAAAGACATGGACATTAAAAGATGATAACACAGGGCTGGATGGTAGCACAGTAGGTTAAGCACACATGGCACAAAACAAAAGGACTAGCTTAAGGATCCCGGTTCGAGCCCCTGGCTCACTACTTGTAAGGGGGTTGCTTCACAAGAGCTAAAACAGGTCTGTAGGTGTCTTACTCTCCCCCTCTCTGTCTTTCCCTCCTCTCTTGATTTCTCTCTGTCCTATCCAACAACAACAGCAATGTCAACAATAATAGCAACACCAAAGACAACAAAATGGGGAGAAAATAGCTTCCAGGAGCCATGGATTTGTAGTGCAGGAACCAAGACTCAGCAATAACCCTGGAGGCAAATAAAAAAAAAGATGATGACACTTTAAAACACATATTAAAATCATCAAAACTTAAAACAAAAATAATACCAAACCATCAAAGATATACCAAATGCCATAAAAACATATATATTAAAATGTCCAAGATTTAAATCAAGAATAATATCAAATACCATAAAAGTTAATACCAAATATCATCAACGATGTAAGAAACCCGCAGCACTACTTCATGCTCAGCTCCTGAAGATTCTGCCCATGCAGGTGGGAACCAGGAACTTGAACCTGGGTCCTTGTGCACAGTAATTTGTGTGCTGTACTGGGTACACCAAGATCTAATATTGGCAAATAGGTAAACATTAAATAGAGAATCACTAAATAGAATCATTAAATAGAGAGTCACTTCGGGACTGGGCAGTAGTGCAGCGGGTTAAGTGCACATGGCACCAAACCCAAATGGCGCGAAGCACAAGGACGGGAGTAAAGATCCCAGTTTTAGCCTCCAGCTCCCTGCCTGCGGGTTGGGGTGGGAATGAGGGGTTGCTTTGCAGGCGGTGAAGAAGGTCTGAAGGTGTCTGTGTTTCTCTCCTCCTCTCCTCTAGATTTCTCTCTGTCCTATCCAAAAAAAAAAGAGTTGCTTCAACAAATGATGGTCAGATAACTGGTTTGATGCATAACACATACAGAAGATTTAATATTAATGTAGAACATGACATTTTATTATACACACAAGTAAACTCCAAGTGGATCAACCATTGGATGTTAGACCAGAAAACATAAAATATTTAGAGAAAAAAATTGAAAGAACTCTTTTTGGTAGAAACTTTAAAAACCCATTAGTGGTGATAGTGGACATCCTTGCCTTATTATTGACTTAACAAGTAAAATCTTTCAGTCTATCTTTTTTTAATGATCCAAATCCAGATACAAAGGGAAAAAAATAAACCAACAGGAATACATAAAACTAAAATTCCTTTGCACAGCAAAAGGGACCAGCCTTCAAAACAGAGTGATTTTCTACAGAATGGGAGACTATTATTACATGTCAAACATCAGACAAAGGGTTAATGACCAAATTGTATAAAGAACTTATTGAACCCAGAAACAAAAAAGCAAATTCCCCCATCAAAAATTTTGAAGAGGACACGGATAGAGTCTTCACTGAAGAAGAGATCCAAAGGAGTGACAGACATATGAAAAAAAGCTCTATGTCACTGTTGATAATATAATTATAAGTAATGACAACAAAGAGATACTACATTATACCTGCGAGAATTTCATATGTTAGAAACAAGTACACCCATCTTAAGAGATTTGTGTACAGATTGGTTAATCACAGCACAATTTGGAATAGCCCCAAATCGGAAGCAGTCTAGATGCCTAATGAAAGATAAATGGCTAAGAAAACTATTATATATATATATATATATATATATATATATATACAATGGAATACTACTCAGCAGTTAAAAATGATATGACATTATGCCTTTAAACTATGGAGTTTAAAGGCATAATGTTAAGTTAGATAATCCAAAAAAAGAAGAGGAATAGGAGGAGGAGGAAGTGGAGGAGAAGAAGAAGGGGTTTGTATATTTAGGTTTGACTCATAGGTCAAACTTAAAAAAATAAGGACAGAAAGAGGAAACAGTGAAACTTGGATTGTGTATAGTGCACTGTACCAGTGTAAAGAACTCTGGAGAAGAAGGGAAGGGTGAAGTCTGAGTTATTTTGAGGTCCTGATGCATAATGGCGGAAAGTGACTTAAATTGAGGCTGAGAATATTTTGCAGACACCAATGATGGGAAAATGTGAAATTGTACCCATATGAAAACAACTATACTCATATACTGTGCTTATAATAAATTGTATTGTCAAATATCAATAATTAATATGTGCAAGTCTTGAATTATGATTTTGTATTATTCTAGATTTCTGTACAGCTTCTGCTATGTTTGATAAAATATAGATTCTTGTCACCTATATTATCTCACTTTATTTTAAAAGTGAAAAAGATTAAATATAGTTTTTTAAACTAAACAATTAAAAAAACATGAACTCCCAGCCTGAAAATGTGAAAAAAAATTTAAAAGGGAGTAGTAGGAACACTTTATTTTGCAAGTGAATGTGCAAAATAGTATATTTTCTTTGGAAGAGAGTGTGTGTGTGTGTGTGTACATTAGTGATGGTTTTGTATGGTACCCCTGTAATCTTATAATCTTGTAAAGCATTAACTCACTAATATAAATAGTAAAATAATATAAAATTGGACCCTATGTAAACAATACATTTGTTTATATGGGTGTGTTTATGTGGGTTCATCATTTGTAACAAATATACTACTTAAAGGAAATGCTGATAATGAAGTCAGAGTAGGATGAATGTAGCAAATCTCTGTCCCTTCCACTCATCAAAAAATAGGGTATGTTAAGGTGTTAAGTAAAATCTAAACTTCTAAATTAATATAGACATAAAATGTCTTAGTTTGCCTAATATTGAAATCTTTCAGAAAATATAAAAATAATTACATTAGCATACAAAAAAGCATATGTATGTATATATAGAGTAAATATCAAAAGTTAATTATATGCATGAATTTCATACATATGTTAATTATATGCATATGAATTTCAGTAGCCAGTAGGAATATTGACTCATTTTGAGTTTAGAAAACTAGACACCAGTAAGCTTCTACTATTCTAATGAGAAAATGTTCTAGTGTTATTTTCCAGTGATTAGGGAGTAACTTGTCTACCTAAAAGTAAGAAAGATTTTCTAAGTGTAATTTTAGCTTTTAACTGATATTCCAGAGGAAGTGTTTCCTCCCTGCACTGGCAAAATTAAAGTAGCTCTTTTCAATAACTTTAGAAAATATATTATTCCTCGTGTAGAGTATTGATTCCTTACTCATAGCAGAAAGATGAGTCTTATACTAATCGGTCCAATGTTAGAGTTATTTGCTTTATGCATTCATCTCTGGAAGTCAGTCAATAGCAACATGGTTAGGATGTTTTGTAGATAAAGATAAACTCTAAGGCTAGTTTTTTTTTTTCCTAAGCAAACGTAACTGAATAAAACTGTATTGATTGAATGACTTCACCTCATTAATACCACATTCTAAATAAGTAAATTAAGTGATTCCAGTAAAGTAATTCAGAACATCGTCTGGAATAGAAAAAAAAAGACCTTCCTATTCATGGCCCATATACCCAGTCTCTGTCACTAGCTGTATAGCCATATATATATGAATTATTTCACAAGTTGGAAAGTGTACTGTTTTCCTACATATTGATCATAAATTGCGGCATCCACATACTCTTATTTATAATAATGCTGATAACATGTAATTATTGAGGTCACTGTACAGAAGAGTCTCTTATACATCTGAGAAATAACATGTTAATTTAGTCAGCCATCCTTTCTGAGGCTTTAGATAATATCTGATGAGAAATACTGAATAATTCTGTCATATTTGTTTTCCTTTGATAGTCATCTACACTATTAGGAAACAGTTATATGCTCTTATTTTAATTTAATTTTGATGTTCCCAGGACTTCACCATTCTGAGTTGAATTTTTCAGATATAAAGAGAAAGGGCCAGTGAAACATCAGTAGCTTTCTTAGGTAGTGTACTACTTTGCTGTGTGTGTCAACCAAGTTTGAGCCTGGACCCACCTCACTAAAGGAAGCTTTTTTCTCTTTCTCTGCCTTGCTTCCTTTCTGCCTGTAGCTAAGGGGTGGGGGGAGGAGACACAAAGAGACAGACACAAATTACAGACAGTGAGACAGAAAGAGGAAGTGCCTAGAATGGTAGAAGCTTTCTCCAATGTGGTCGGCCCCAGCTTGCACCTGGTTTGTGCATATGATAAAGCAGTTCGACTATCCTAATGAGTTACTTATTGGTCCTATATATTTATTTCAATATCATAGTAATATTTTTAGCTTACATAGAAATTTTTTAATTGAAACAAATATGTTAAGAAGTGCTAATTAACAGATGGTGGAGAGGTTGTGGGGACAAAGAAACCCTTTTGCACTGCTGGTGGGAATGTCAGTTGGTCCAACCCCTATGGAGAGCAGTTTGGAGAACTCTCAGAAGTCTAGAAGTAGACCTACCCTATAACTCTGCAGTTACTCTCTTGGGGGATATATCCTAAGGAACAAAATACACCCATCCAAAAAGATTTGTGTATAACTATGTTCATAGCAGCACAATTCCTAATAGCCAAAGCCTAGAAGTAATACAGGTGTCCAACAACAGATGATTAGCTGAGTAAGTTGTGGTATATATACACAATGGAATACTACTCAGCCATTAAAAATGGTGAATTCACCTTCTTCGTTCCATCTTGAATGGAGTTTGAGGAAATCATGTTAAGTGAGATAAGTCAGAAACAAAAAGATGAATATTGGATGATCTCACTCATAGACAGAAGTTGAAAAACAAACAAGATCAGAAAGGAAAACACTGAGCAGAACTTGGACTAGAGTTGGTGTATTGCATCAAAGTAAAAGACACTGGGGTAGGGGAGAGGGTTCAGGTCCTAGAACATGATGGTAGAGCAGGACTTAGTGGGGGTTTAACTGTTATGTGGAAAACTGGGAAATGGTATGCATGTACAAACTACTGTGTTTTGCTGTCAACTATAAACCATTAATCCCCCAGTAAAGAAATTTTTTAAAAGAGGTGCTAAAGAAGGCTACTCTTTGAGATATATATGTATGTATATTACATTATTGACATAACCAGTAAGTTAATTGGATTGGAATTTTTATCAGTGAATATCTCCACTTGTAGAAATTACCAAATCTGAAAATGCCATTTGAGGAGATAGATAGAATAATGCAAAGAGACTGTCATGCATGAGGCTCTAAAGTCCCAGGTTCAATCCTCCCACACCATCATAAACTGGAACTAAGCAGTTCACTGGTAGAACAATAATAATAATAATAATAATGTAAAATTTTTAAAAATAAATAATAAAATAAAACACCATTTAAATTTACTTGTTAATTTGTGATTTACTTCTTCCACTGAACTGTATTGTCTTGGGAAATAGAACATTTTTTCTAACATTAATTTTTTTCCAAAAGCTTAAAATGCATCTAGATATAGTAGGTAATTAAAGAGAATTATATATATCCTACTAAATAAAATATAAAAATAAAAATAGACCATTTGGTCTTCTGATGTTTAGATTCTTCTTTTTTTCTATTTTGGAGGTTTATATAGATCAAGTGAAATAAAATCAATGTTTTTTGTGATTAAACACTTTTTAATTTTTATTGGGGAGTTTAATGGTTTACATTTTAGTCATTGAAGCATGGACACAATTTCATTATGCACCAACGCCTCAAAATTCTCTTTACTACCTCCCTCCGACTCCCTTACCCTCTGCTTTGATGAAATACACTGTGCCTAGTCCATGTTATTTTGTTTTCTCCTTCCTTGCTCCTATTTTCTAAATTCTACTTATAAATGAGATCACTTGATAGTTTTCCTTCTCTTTTTGGATAATCTCATTTAACATGGTGTCCTCAAGTTGCATCCAAGATGATGTGAAACTGCTGGCATCTCATTGTTATCTTTATTTGCACTTCTCTGATGATCAGTAATTTAATGCAGTTTTTACACGTGTAAAAACTGGATCTTTTCTTCAGTGAAATTTCTGTCTGCATCCTTACTCCATATATATATATATATATATATGTATGTATATGTATATATACATATATAATTTTTTATTTAATAAAGTTCAAAAAGATAGTAGGATAAAAGAGGTACAATTCATATTACTCTCACGACCAGAATTCCACATCCCATCCACTCTATTGGAAGCTTTGCTATTCTTTATCCCTCTGGGACTATGGACCCAGGATCATTATGAGGTGCAAAGGTGGAAGGTCTGGCTTCTGTAGTTGCTCCTCTGCTGGACATGGGCTTTGACAAGTAGATCCATACTCCCAGCTTATTTTTCTATTTCCCTAGTAGGGCAGGGATCTGGAGAGGTGAGGTTCTAGGACACATTAATGAGGTCGTCTGTCCAGGGAAGTCAGGTTGGCATCTACAACTTAACGGCTGCAAATAATTAAGATAGAAAGCAGAAAAATATTGTTTAATAATCAGGAACCTAAAGGTTAGAATATGAAGTTTTGTGTCTCCATTTTGCAAAAAGCTAGGAAGTTTATTTAGATATATTCCAAGGGCCCATGACTTTACTAATTTTTGCCTGAGCCTGACAGTTAACATGCAAGTGGGCTAAAGGTATTGCCTTACCCCATTTTCTTTTTTTTTTCTTTTTTGCTCCCAGGGTCATCTCTGGGGCTGCACCATAAATCCTTTACTCCTGGAGGCCATTTTTCCCATTTTTGCTGCCCTTGTTACCTTCTAGTTGTCATTATTATTATTGTTGTTGTCATTGCTGTTGTTGTTGGATAGGACAGAGAGAAATGGAGAAAGGTGAGGAAGACAAAAGGGGGAGAGACAGACAGACACCTGCAGACCTGCTTCACCGCTTGTCAAGTGACCCTCCCCCCACCCCGCAGATGGGGAGCTGGGGGCTTGAATCGGGATTCTTAAGCTGATCCTTGTACTTGGTGCCATGTGTGCTTAGCCCATTGTGCTACCGCCTGGCCTCCTGACCCTGTTTTCTAATGGAGTTGTTTATTTGTTTGTTTATTTTGATGCTGAGTTTACTAAACTATGTATTTTGGTTATTAGTCATTTATCTGAAAAAGTATGTTGTATAAAAGGCTCTTTCCATACTGAGGTGTTTTTCTGTTTGAATGATGGTGCGTGATGATGTGGTGGTCCAAAGTGTTTTACTTTAATGAGAGACAGATACAAATAGTGTGTGTGTGTGTGTGTGTGTGTGTGTGTGTGTGTGTGTGTGTGTGTGAGCACCCATGTACACAGCATTTGTATATTCAGGCCCAGTTTTGGGGGCTCGTGGTTGGGCCATGAGCGTAATTAGCATGTGGCTGACATCAGCCTGATGAGCATACTATGGACTTATGCAAACCCACAGGGATTTATATTTATTGGGTTTATAGGAAGTGATTTATTTTTATTTATACAATAAATATATATTAAAATATCAAGAAGACCATAGAACAAGAGGGGTAAAACTCCACATAATTTCCACCACCCCCTCCCTTGAGAATTTTCCCATTATTTATCCCTGTGGGAACAGGGACTCAAGATCATCATGGGGTGCAGAAGGTGGAAGGTCTGACTTCTATAATTGCTTTTCTGATATTCATGGGCATTGGCAGGTTGATCCATACTCCCAACCCGTTTCTATCTTCCCTAGTGGGGGAAGACTCTGGAGAACTGGGATGATTCCAGCACATAATGGTGAAGTCATCTGCTCAGGAAAGTCAGGTTGGCATAATGGTAGCATCTGTAAATTGGTGGCAGAGTAATGGAGCTGAAGGTTGATATCACACACCTGGTCCCTCTGGACACAGTGTGAAGCAAAACATGTAGAGGTGGTATTGGTTGCATTGATTAGGTTGAGATCAACAGATGTAGCACCAATTGGTATGAATGAAGAGAATCATGCTAGAAAATGATTTCCACTCCAGGGGTTCCAGGACTGGGAGAAGTTTTAGTTTTATAGAGAAAAGGGAAAGTTTCTGCTGTCTTAGGGTTCAAGAAGGCAATATATGTTTATTATTATATTATTATATTATTATATTATTATTTGGAAATTTGGTTGACTTTGAAAATCCCGTTGTTAGGATTTGCTGTATAATTCAAGATCTCATCATGATTTATGTCTTTTATGCTATTTACATTTAGCTGTATCTTATATAATGACACAAGCAGTTGCTTTTGGTCTCCCTAGTCTAAAATTATAGGTGATTTAATATTTCAAAGAAAAAGTCATTATTAGAAATGTACCAACAATTTAAACTCACTCTCAAAATTCAATAAGGTTATCAATTTCAAGCCTTAATTACTTATATTGAAGGAATATATACTCATAACTGGTATCTATTCATGCTCACCCTCCACCCAGAGATTTTTACTTTGGTGCAAAACTCAGTCAAATTCTGCATTGCATTTCCTTTACTATTCTTCTTTCTCAACTTCTGTTTATGAGTGGGATCATCTCATACTTGACTTTGTCTTTCTGACTTAATTTCAGTTAACATAATTCCTTCTAGCTCCATCAAAGATGGGTCATAGAAGGTGGGCTTATCAATCTTAATACCTGAGTAGTATTCCATTGTGTATATATACCACAATTTTCTCAACCATTCATCTGTTGTTGGGCACTTCGGTTGCTTCCAGGTTTTGGCCATTAGGAATTATGTTGCTATGACATAGGTATACACATATCTTTTTGGATGTTTGTGATTGAGTCCTTAGGATGTAACTCTATGAGAGGTATTAGTGGGTCATAAGTAATGTCTTTTTCTAGCCTTGTGAGGGTTCTTCCGACTGCTTTCCACATGAATTGTATCAATTTATATTCGCACCAGCAGTGCAGGATGGTTTCTTTGTTGCCACACCTCTCCAGCATTTGCTTTTGCTGTGCTTTTTGATGTTTGGCATCCTTACAGGGGTGTGGTGGTATCTCATTGTTGTCTTTATTTGCTTCTCTCTGACAATCAGTGGCCTGAAGCAATGTTTTATATATCTATTGGCCTTCTGTAGTGAATATTCTGTTCATATCTTCTGCCTACTTTTGGTTTGGGTCATTTGCTTTTCTGTGCTGAGTTTTGGTGAGCTCTTTATATCATTTGGTTATTAGCCTCTCGTCTGATGTATGGCATATAAGATCTTATCCCATTATATAAAGGGTCTCTTTGTTTACGTGGTTGTATGTTTTGCTGTGAAGAAACTTTTTAATTTGACATAGTTTCATTGGTTTGTTTTTTATTTTATCTTCTTTATAATTGGATTTGTATCACTGAAAATGCTGTTAAAATTTAGACAGAAATGAGTTCTGCCAATATTTTCCTCTAAGTATTTGATAGTTTCTGGTCTAACATCCAAGTCCTTGATCCATTTAGAATTTACTTTTGTGTTTGGTAAAATACAGTGGTTCAGTTTCATTCTTCTGCATGTTTCAACCCAGCTTTCCCAGCACCATATATTGAAGAGACCCTCCTTCCTTATATGAAGTGATTTAAGTGAATTTCTAGTGGATGTAGCTTTCTGTAGTGAATTGCTGATACTAGCTTATGGACTCATGGCTCAGACCATCATGATTACTTGATCTTTGCCCCTTTGCCTATTTTGATGTACCTCATAACTGCAGTGTGTTAAACCCCCATCAGCTCAAAGCCTCCACAAATTTTTTGTTTGTTTTTTGGGTACTATATCTGGGTGGTGGTACACTTAGTTAAATATGTGTTATAACATTTAAACCCTCAGTTACCACCTGCATGGGGAAAGCTACATGAGAAGTGAAGCAATGCTGCAGGTCTCTCTCTCTCTCTCTCTCTCTCTCTCCCTCTCTCCCTCTCTCCCTCTCTCCCTCTCTCCCTCTCTCCCTCTCACCTCTCCCTCCCTCCCTCCTTCCCTCTCTTTCTTTCTCTCCTTCCCTCTCCATATCCCTCTCTTTTAGTTTATTTCTTTACTATAAATTAAATACATATTTTTTAAAAAAAGAAAGCAATTTGGTTGGTATAACAGAAAAAACTTTATATGTATTGAATTAATTTTAGCTACTTATTTTTATTTTTTTTTTATTTACTTAAGAAAGGAAACATTAACAAAACCGTAGGATAAGAGGGGTACAGCTCCAAAAAATTCCCTCCATCCAATCTCCATATCCCATCCCCTACCCTGATAGCTTTCCCATTTTCTATCCCTGTGGGAGTATGGACCCAGGGTCATTGTGGGTTGCAGAGGGTGGAAGGTCTGGCTTCTGTAATTGCTTCCCCACTGAACATGGGCGTTGATTGGTCGATCCATACTCCCAGTCTGCCTCTCTCTTTCCCTTGTAGGGTAGTTCTCTGGGGAAGCAGGGCTCCTGGACAAATTTGTGGGGTCCTCTTTCCAGGGAAGTCTGGTCGGCATCATGCTGGCATCTGGAAGCTGGTGGCTGAAAAGAGAGTTAACATACAAAGCCAAAAAAATCGTTGAACAACCATGGACCTAAAGGCTGGAATAGTGCAGATGAAGTGTTGGGGGGGTATTCCCTGCAGGCTGTTGTGTACTTCTGCTTTCAGGTATATATTTTTCCCTGGTTTGTGGGCACGTGTGAACCTATGCTCTATCTCAGGGGATCTGGACTATATCTAGGTTTGGGGACTTTATTGGGGAGTGGAACACCTGGAATGGAATTAGAGAATACTGTGAAAGGAAAGGTCTCACCCAAGTGAGACCTAACAAAGTCCCTTTGTTAGGGTTTGCTGTATAATACCCAGCATCTTTTTTTTTCTTTGTTGGCTTTCTGGCGGGGTGATCTCCAGCAGGAGGGCAACTGCCCAATTCTCTCTCGCTTGCTCAAGGGACGAAATGAATCAAAGACACTGGGGAGACTGAAGTGTGCTCAGATCTCGTTTATTGGCAGGTGAACATGAGTATAAATAGAAATCCAAACAAAGAACATATTTCAAACATGTCAGGAATTACAGGTTTCTTAAAGGTCAGCTTGCCACTATGGTAGGGGGCTGGCATGGCAGGAATTGATAAGATACATAAAGGTCAAGACAATTATTCTCCATGATGCAAGTAACTTAATTATCCAAAGGTATTTGAGAGAAACATAGGGGTTAAGTCAGCAGGGTGAGATAGGGTAAAGATAAACAGAGCATGGTAGGTATCAAAGCTATAAGGAAGTAAAGTTTGGTGCTTCACTGACTGTTGTCAGAGAGGTGTGTGATGGAGTATGCTTTCTCTAGTGATCAGAAGTGGGGTGGTTGTGTGAACTGTGGATGACTGTGAACTTTGAATGATCCATAAGGCAGGCAGCTATGTGGCCTGCAGTTAATGGAGAGAGGCAGTCAGGTCCCCACGCGCTAGAGAGTCAGGAAGAGAAGAACTTAGTCTGAGAGACTGTTTCATCTCGATTGAGAGAGACTAACAAAAGGGTATCTTCTCAGACCTCCATCCAAGGATGGGGGGAGATCTCCCTAAGCTCTATCAAGATTATACAGAGGTCCAACATTTCCTTTTTTTTAACTTTTAATTTTTTTTTATTTAAGAAAGTGTACATTAACAAAACCATAGGTTAGGAGGGGTACAACTCCACACAATTCACACCACCCAATCACCATATCCAATCCCCTCCCCTGATAGCTTTCCCATTCTCTATCCCTCTGGGAGCAAGGACCCAGGGTCGTTGTGGGTTGCAAAAGGAGTGAAGGTCTGGCTTCTCTAATTGCTTCCCCGCTGAATATGGAGGTTGACTGGTCTGTCCATACTCCCAGTCTGCCTCTCTCTTTCCCTAATAGGGTGGGTCTCTGGGGAAGTGGAGCTCCAGGACACATTGGTGGAGTCTTCAGTCCAGGGAAGCCTGGCTGGCATCCTGATGGCATCTGGAACCTGGTGGCTGAAAAGAGAGTTAACATACAAAGCCAAACAAATTGTTGAGCAATCATAGACCCAAAGGTTGAAATAGTGGAGAGGAAGTATTGGGGGGGTACTCACTGCAAACTCTAGTGTACTTCTGCTTCCAGGTATATATTTTTGCACTAGTTTATGGATACATGTGAACATATGCTCTCTCTCACAAAACCTGGTTTATATCTAGGTTTTGGGACTTTTTTCGAAAGTAAACCACCTGGGATGGAATTAGAGAATACTATGAAAGGAAAGGTCTCACCTGAGTAATGAAGTTGAAGGGTTGTCATTACACACCTGAAGTCTCTGGACACAGTCTGAGCTAAAGCATGATGAGCTGGCAATCGTTGCATTGATTAGGTTGCGATCGGCAGATGCAATATTATTTAATATGAATTGGGAGAGGCATGGGGGAAAGTGGGCCCTATCCTAAGGTTCCAGGACTGGGTGAAATATAGCCTCTATAGTGGAAATGTGAGGTTCCTGCAGTCTAAGGGTTCAAAAAGACAATGGATAGTTATTGTGATCATCACATTATTTGGTAATTGGGTTAACTTTGAAAAGTCCTTTTGTTAGAGTTTGCTGTATAGTACCCAATATCTTGTATATAGCTGTGCCACCAGTTGCTTCTGATCCACTTGGTCTAGGCTTTTGAGAGAGTCCGTATATCAAATATACAGCTTATATATTAAAAAGACTCAGTCTGTGTTTTAAAAACTTCAAGACATACAATCAATTTTCCCCCTCATATTAATTAACCAATGACTTATATGACTACACTTTAATAGGAGTGTACATAAACACCATTCCCACCACCAAAAGACTGTGACCCATCCCAACCAACCACCCCCCCCCTACACTGGCCCAGAAAGCTGCATGTCTACCCCTCACCACAGGGCTTTTACTTTGGTGCCCTAATTTCAATTTGGTCAGGTCCTGCTTTTAGTTTCCCTTTCAGATATTCTTAGTCAACTTCCGTTGATGAGTGGTATCATCCCATACTCATCATTATCTTTCTGACTTAGCTCACTTAACATAATTCCTTCTAGCTCTGTCCAAGATGGGTCAGAGAAGGTGGGTTCATTGTTCTTGATAGCTGTATAGTATTCCATTGTGTATATATATCACAGCTTTCTCAGCCACTCATCTGCTGTTGGGCACCTGGGTTGCTTCCAGGTTTTAGCTATTATGAATTGTGCTGCTATGAACATAGGAGTACACACCTCTTTTTGGTTGGGTGTTATGGAGTCCTTGGAGTATAACCCCAGAATAGGAATTACTGGATCATATGGAAGGTCCGTGTCTAGCCTTGTGAGAGTTCTCCAGACTGCTCTCCACAAAGGCTGGACCAATTTACATTCCCACCAGCAATGCAAAAGGGTTCCTCTGTTCCCACAGCCTCTCAGGATTTTTTTTTTCCTCCAGGGTTATTGCTGGGCTCGGTGCCTGCACCATGAATCCACCGCTCCTGGAGGCCATTTTTCCCCCCCTTTTTTTTTGTTGCCCTTGTTGTTGCAGCCTCGTTGCGGTTATTATTGCCATTGTTGAAGTTGCTTTGTTGTTGGATAGGACAGAGAGTAATGGAGAGAGGAGGGGAAGACAGAGAGAGAGGGGAGAGAAAGATAGACACCTGCAGACCTGCTTCACCACCAGTGAAGCGACTCCCCTGCAGGTGGGGAGCCGGGGGCTCGAACCGGGATCCTTACGCCAGTCCCTGCACTTTGTGCCACGTGCGCTTAACCCACTGCGCCACCGCCCGACTCCCCTCTCAGGATTTTTTGCTGCTGTCCTTTTTGATGTATGCCATTCTCACAGGAGTGAGGTGGTATCACAGTGTTGTCCTTATTTGCATTTCTATAATTATCAGTGACCTAGAGGAGTTTTTCATGTTTGTTAGCCTTTTGGATCTCCTCTGAGGAGAATGTTTTGTTCATATCCTCTGCCCATATCTGGATGGGGTCATTTGCTTTTTTGGTGCTCAGTTTGCTGAGCTCTTTGTATATTTTGGTTATTAGTTTCTTGTCTGATATATGGCATGTGAAAATCTCCCGTTCTGTGAGGGGTTGCTTTGTTTGTTTAATAGTTTCTTTGGATGTGCAGAAGCTTTTCAATTTGATGTAGTCCCATTGGTTTGTTTTTGCTTTAGTCTTCCTTACAATTGGGTTTGTTTCATCAAAGATGTCTTGAGGTGTATGTGGGAAAGTGTTTTACCAATGTTTTCCTCTAAGTATTTGATTGTTTCTGGTCTAACATCCAGATCTTTGAGCCATTTGGAGTTGATTTTTGTTTCTGGTGAGATAAAGTGGTTCAAGTTTATTCTTCTGCATGTTTCAACCCAGTTTTCTCAGCACCATTTATTGAAGAGAGCCTCCTTCTTCCATTTTATACTTTGGGCCCCCTAATCAAATATTAGATGTCTATAGGTGTGGATATTCATTTCTGGGCTTTCAATTCTGTTCCACTGTTCTGTGTGTCTATTTTTGTTCCAGTACCATGCTGTTTTGATGATGATGGCCTTATCATATAGTTTGAGATCTGGGAGTGTGATGGCTCCATTTCTGTTTCTTTTCTTCAAGATGGTTTTGACAATTCTATGTTATTTATGGTCCCAGATAAATGATTGTAGTTTTTGTTCTGTTCTCTTAAAGAAGTTTGGTGGAACTTTGATGTGTATATGGCTCTGGGGATAATATTCATTTTGATGATATTTATTCTTCCAATCCATGAGCATGGATTGTCTTTCCATTTATTGGTATCAGTTTCTATTTCCTTGAGTAGCGACTCATAGTTTTCAGTATACAAGTCTTTCAATCTTTGGTCAACTTTATTCCTAGGTATTTGATTGATTTTGCTGAAACAGTAAATGGGAGGGATTTCTGGATGTCTTCTTCAGATTTAGTGTTTGCATAAGGAAATGCCACTGATTTTTGTACATTGATTTGGTAGCCTGACATCTTGCTATATTGCCTAATAACTTCCAGTAGTTTTTTGCTGGATTCTTTAGGTTTTTCTGTGTATACTATCATATTATCTGCAAATAGTGAGAGTTTGTCTTCTTCCCTTCCAATCTGTATTCCTTTGATTTCTTTCTCTTGCTTCATTGCTATGGCAAGAACTTTCAATATTATGTTGAAGAGTAATGGTGACAGTGGACAGCCCGGTCTAGTCCCTGATCTGAGAGGGGATGGTAGTTTTAGGGTTCCTTGTTCCTCTTCCTCTAAGTCCTTGAGGTGTGCAGTAAGGTTGTTTATTTAAGCTTTTTCTATAAGTTTCTGTCTCAATACTGCTTTATTTTTAAATAGCTTTATTTTGATAGGTTGTATGTTCATTTTCATTTGTTTCCAGGAACATTTGAATTTCTTGCTTGAGTGACTCTCTGACCCAGTTGTTCTTAAGGATTATGTTGTTTAGTTTCCAAATTCTGTGTCTTTTAATAATTTTCTGTTTGTTGTTTTGCTCCACTGTGGAGTTTTACTCCACTGTGGTTTGAGAAGATACTTGGAATGATTTCAATGCTCTTGCATTTATTGATGCTGTCCTTGTGGCCTAACATGTGGTTTATCCTTGAGTGTATGTGTTATGTGGGTTTGATAAGAATGTGTATTCCAGTATTTTGGGGTGAAGGACTCTGAAAATGTCCAAGAGGTCTAGTCTGTCCTTCTCTTCATTTAAATCTCTTGTTTCTTTGTTTATTTTTTGCTTTGTTAATCTGTCAAAGTGTCAGAGTGGGGTGTTAAAATCTCTCACTATTATTGTATTACTATTGATGTATTTTTGAAGTTCTTTCAGTAGGTGCTTGATGTATTTAGATGGTCCCTCAATGGGTGCATATGTGTTAAAAATTGTTAAGTGTTCTTGGCTGATTGATCCTCTAATAACTGTGTAATGTCCTTGCCTATCTTTTATTACTTTATTTAATTTAAAATCTATTGTGTCAGAGATGAGAATGGCTGTTCCTGCCTTTTTTTCTGCACCATTAGCCTTTATGATAGTTTTTCATCCTTTCACTTTAAATCTGTGTTTATCTTGTTGTGTCAGATGGGATTCTTGCAAGCAACATATGGTTGGATTATGTTTTCTGATCCATCCCCCCACTCTGTGCCTTTTGATGGGTGAGTTTAAGCCATTGACATTTATTGATATTATGGATTTAATGTATTGTAGTGCCATTGTTCAACAAATTTTTATTTGCTCTGATATATTGCAAGTATTATAGTGATGTTCTTATTTATAAGAAGTCTTTTAGAACCTCTTTTAGGGCTGGTTTGGTGATGGTTGCCTCCTTTAACTGTTGTTTGTCTAAGAAGTTTTTAATCCCTCTGTCTTGTTTGAATGAAAGTCTAGCAGGATGTATTATCCTTGGTTGAAACCCTTTTTCTTTCAGGGATCAATAGATATCTTGCCATTCCCTTCTGGCTTTTAGAGTTTGAGTGGAGAAGTCTGCTTATAGTCTTATGGGTTTCCCTCTGTATGTGACTTTTTGTTTCTCTCTTGCAGCCTTTAGAATCCTTTCTTTATTCTTACTTCTTCTCATTGTGACTATGATGTGTCTTGGTGTCTTCAGGTCTGGGTTGATACTGTTTGGTACTCCCTGGACCTCTTGAATCTTGATGTCCTTTCTGTTATTCAGGTCTGGGAAGTTTTCTTCTATTATTTCCTCTAGAATGCTTGCTTCCCCTTCCTCTCTTTCTTCCTCTGGCAGGCCAATTATATGAATGTTACTTCTTTGGGGATCATCCCATATGTCTCTGCTGTTGTTTTCAGTGTCTCTCAATCTTTTTGAGCTCTTTCACCTCTTTCTTAGTTTTCTCTGGCTCATCCTCTCTCAGACTAATTCTGTTTTCTGCTTCTGTTAGTCTACTTTCCCTTCCCTCAGCTGTTTCTTCAGTTCAGCTCTTTCAGCTTTCAGTTCTCTAATTTTCTCAAGGTATTCATATTTTCCTTGAGGGTCTCATCTGTTGTTTCCTTACTATCACTAGCCCTTTCCTCCAAAGTTTTTTTCATTTCTGAGATTAATAAGTTTATTACTGCTTGCATACTTATCTATAATTACTTCTGGCTGATTTGTAGTTTCTTCTGGGCTTTTGTCTTCATTCATTATAGTAGAAGTTTTATTTGCTTTTGATCTAACAATTTCTTTTATTAATGAGGTTTTTATTTTTATGTTCTGTTGTTCCTCAGTTGTTGTGTTTTGAGTACAAGCCATGCTATACTAGATATCTTTATGACAAATGCTATCACCAACCTCAGAAATTACAATAGCAACTGAAGCAAGGATTGAAGCAGTTTAACAGATATCAGTTAAATGAACAATGTCTCCAGGCTGATAAAAAATGGCAACCAAATCCAAGTGAAGAAGAAAGAGAAAAGAAAAAAGGGATAGCAAGAATAGACATTTATGCAAATCTACTATCCACTGTATATTCTAGTGGTAGCAAGAGGAGAATGGGAAGTAGAGCAGAGATACACACAGAGAGAGTCCACTCTGAGTCAGATTTCTTCCCCAAAATAATTCACAAACGTGTATCAGTGAATTTAGAAAGCCAAAGTAGGAAGGAACAAAGGATGAGAAGAATGAGAAAAAGAACAGAAAAGAGAGAGAGGAAATAAAAAAGATAATAAAAAGAACAGTAATAAAAGCTCAGTGAAAGGAAAGAGTTTATTTATTTATATATTTATTTATTATTATTATTATTTAATTAGCTAGGTGGAGGGGGAAGGCAAGAGTGGGTAGGGGAGGTAGGAAGAGTGAAACAAGTTACTCTAGCAATGGATAAGATACAAAGTCCCCTAGCAATGGAAAATACACTAAGAGTTAATTCTGGTCAACCTGAAGGAGAGGGGGAAAGTGATATGCTACGCATATATCTAGTATTGATAATAAAATAGAGCAGAGTAAAAAACCTGTCCTGTCTTCAGCTTGGATGGCTCCACATTACCTCAGACCCCCTGAGCAGAGACAGCTGATTGTTGAATAAATACAGCAAACAAACTAACAAACAAAAATACCTCCGGCAATCTTTCCCTGTCTGAGTAAGGCTCTGCTTGGTCGAATATTTGTAGCTGGAATTGGCCACTTAGAAAGAAATAGGGCCAAGGGTTTCAGAAAGGAACAGAAATGGAATTGGAATGACACCCAGTGGTGGGCCAGGAATCTTGGTAAAGAAAGAAGCTCAGCAGGGGAGCCTGCTAGGAGCAGCTCTCTCACCCTCAGGGACTGGTTATGGGGGGCCAGGGGTGCACTTCGGGAATAATAATTTAAAAAAAAATTTCCCTTCCTTTTCACTCTATTTTCTAACCAAAATTGAGTTATAGTCACCTCCTTGGTGTCACCGCTAGGACCCTTATTGACTGTCCTCCTAAGGGCAAAAAATCCTACCATTTCCAGCAGATGTTGTCAGAGCTCAAGCCACTAGCAGCTTCTCAGTCCACCATCTTCCAGAATGATCTACTTATTTTTATTTTTGTTATATGGTCATGTGTTTAAATCATTTGTAGTAATTTACTCATATAAGAGAATTCAATTGATTTGCTTGGAAAATACAGAAATTGGGCATTCATGCAAACTATAAGTAGTTTTAGTTAAAATATTACTGAATACATAATGGAAACCATCCCAGTGTTCATGCCCTGCATGTAAATATTATGTTGCAGGTTAGTTTAAAAAAAGTAATCTTGTCTAATAGAAAGAATTAAAATTTATGTTTCCATATTTAGTATTTTTTATCTATCTTAGTGCTGTAAGAGAGATTATGAGTTTAACACTCTCTAGTATGTAATTTTAAAATTGAAGCTAATTTAGTCACCAGAACTTAAAAGCAAAGACAATGCTGAAAATTTTCTGTATTTAACTGCTTGAGTTGAGGCAAGATGGTTAATCTTATTTAGGATGTCTACTAAATATTTTTAAATTGAAATATCTGTAAAATTAACTTTGCACTTAAAAAGATGAATTCTTATGAAACTCATAGTGATAATAACCATCTTTATTTTTTAATATCACAAATGTGAATTGATGTTGCTCTTTAGAATATGCTGCTCCAATAGTTCAAAAATAACTAACTGATTGCATCTCTTAAAATTATACAGACTTATGTAGTCATCTTGATTAAAAGAAAAGATGAAGGGGAAAGCATACTGTCTAATGTTATGAATTAATGTATATATAGTGATCAATATAGTAACATAAGAAGTGAAAAAAAAATGGTCAAAGGAAATTTACCCAAATTATATGTATTCATTGCCATTTGTATGCCCCAGGTTTGAAAATGTCCCTCACCACATAGAAAGAAACTTGGGTTCTATGGTCTCCTTCAGCCTGCCTCTATCTGGAAAAAAAATGTGTTTTTGTATGGAAAACAGTATCATACAAATACTTGCATCTTAGTAAGTCCTAAGTAGACAGCATTTAATGAAAGTAAGCATATTTTTTAAACTATAAAATCAACTGGCAGCAATAAATTCATTAACCAGTCATAGAGTGATTGTATTAAAAACTTGGACATAGATGAAAACCAAAACACATTGGGAGACTACATCATATCTGCTTTGCAAGTTGTTTGTTTGTTTATTTGTTTGAGTCTTGAGTCTAACAGCAAGGAAAACAAAAGTAAAAGTAATCCAATGGGAGTGCATTAAAATAAAAAGCTTCTGCACAGCAAAAGTTACTATCACACTCACGAAATAAGTATACTACTGGATGGGGAAGGATTTATGTGCCACACATCAGACAGTCTGCCCATAACCAAAATATACAAAGAACTCATAAAACTCAATATCATAAACAACCCACTAAAATGGGGAGAAGTTATAAACAAACTCTTCATCAAAGAAGAAATTCAATGACAATCATGTATAAGAACACATGTCCAAAGTATCAGAGAAAAGCAAATTAAAACAAGATGTAACCTCACATCTATGAAAACCTCATACATTTAGAAGAATAGAAAAAATTACTTGAGAGAATATGTTAAAAAAGAAACCCTCTTAGCTATTGGTGGGAATGTAAATTAGTCCAGTCCCTATGGAAAACATTCTGGGGAACCCTCAAAATATTTTTAATGGAATTACCATGGGTTCAGCAATATTTCTCTATGGCTCTGTCCAAAGGACACAAAAAGTCATGTCTAAAGAATCCTTTGTTTATTCCAACGCTACTTGTAATAACATAATATATGCTTAGGTGTAGTTATATATTATATATGATATATAATATAAATTCTACCTAGCAGTAAGAAATAGTGAAATTTGCTACAACTTGGATGGAGGTTGGAGGAATCATATTAAGTGTAATAAGTCAGAAGAAGGACAAAAAACAGATAATCTTGAAAGTGGAACTTAAAAAAAAGAAAAAGTACAGAGTAAAACTGAGATATGAACTATTGCAACAGATTCAAGGGCTGTACAGGGGTGTGGAGGTCAGAGGGCTAAGTGTCCTATTATGGAGGAGGATGACAGTGTTGTGGAGGGTAGGGAGATGCAAAAATTTTTTTTAAATTTTTATTTATTTATTTTTTTTATTTAAGGCAGGAGACATTAAAAAAAAACATAGGATAAGAGGGGTACAGTTCCACACAATTCCTAACACACAATCTCCATATCCCATCCCCTCCCCTGATAGTCCCATTCTCTATCCCTCTGGGTGTATGGACCCAGGGTCATTGTGGGTTGTAGAAGGTGGAAGGTCTGGCTTCTGTAATTGCTTCCCTACTGAACATGGGTGTTGACTGGTTGATCCATACTCCCCATCTGCCTCTCTCTTTCCCTAGTAGGGTGGTTCTTTGGGGAAGTAGGGCTCCAGGACATATTGGTGGGGTCCTCTGTCCAGGGAAGTCTGCCATTGTGCTGGCATCTGGAACATGGTGGCTGAAAAGAGAGTTAACATACAAAGCCAAACAAATTGCTACAACCATGGACCTAAAGGCTGGAATAGTGCAGATGAAGTGTTGGGGGGATACTCCCTGCAGGCTTTTGTGTACTTCTGCTTTCAAGTATATATTTTTCCCTAGTTTATGGGCACATGTGAACATATGCTCTATCTCAGGGGACCTGGACTATATCTAGGTTTGGGGACTTTATTGGGGAATGGAATGGAATTAGAGAATACTGGAATTCACACCTGGAATGGAATTAGAGAATACTATGAAAGGAAAGGTGTCACCCGAGTGATGAAGCTGAAGGGTTGTCATTGCACACCTGAAGTCTCTGGACACAGTCTGAAGTGAAGCATGCTGGGGTGGCAGTCGTTGCGTTGATTGGGTTGTGATCCGCGGATGCAATATTATTTTATTTGAATTGAGAGAAGCATGTAGGAAAGTGGGCCCCACCCTAAGGTTCCAGGACTCAGGGAAATATAGGCTCTATAGTGGAAATGTGAGGTTCCTGCAGTCTTAGGGTTCAAGAAGACAATGGACAGTTATTGTTATCATCACATTATTTGGTGATTGGGTTAACTTTGAAAAGTCCCTTTGTTAGGGTTTGCTGTATAATACCCAGCATCTTGTATATAGCTATGCCACCAGTTGCTTCTGTTCTCCCTGGTCTAGGCTTCTGAGAGAGTCAACATATCAAAGACTCAGCCTATGTATTAAAAAGACTCAGATGTGTTTTAAGAAGTTCTAGACATATGATCAATTTTTCCCCTCTCATATTAATTAAATAATGTTTTATATGTCTTCACTTTAATAGAAGTGTACATAAACACCATTCCTACCACCAAAAGACTGTGTCCCATCCCAACCACCCACCCCTGCCTCCTCAGCCCCCTGCCACACCAGAAACCCAATGGCCACCCTCCCCTTCACCACAGAGTTTTTACATTGGTGCCCTGCTCTCGAATTAATCAGATCCTGCTTTTAGTTTTCCTTTCAGTTCTTCTTTCTCAACTTCTGTTGATGAGTGGGGACATCCCATACTCATCTTTATCTTTCTGGTTTAGCTGACTTAACATAATTCCTTCTAGCTCTGAAATCACTCCTATTTACTGTTGTAGCAAAATCAATAAAATACCTAGGAGTAAATCTGACCAAATAAATGAAGGACTTGTACTGAAAACTATGTGTCACTATTCAAGGAAATAGAAACAGATACCAAGAAATGGAAAGACATCCCATGTTCATGGATTGGAAGAATAAATATCATCAAAATGAATATTCTCCCCAGAGCCATACAAATTTAATGCGATACCCATCAAAGTTCCACCAACCTTCTTTAAGAAAATAGAAAAAAAAATTATAATCATTTATCTGGAACCAGAAAACACTTAGATTTACCAAAACCATCTTGAGGAAAAGAAACAGAAATGTTGGCATCATACTCCCAGATCTCAAACTATATTATAAGGCCACCATCATCAAAACAACATGGTACTGGAGCAAAAATAGACGCACAGACCAGTGGAACAGAATTGAAAGCCCAAATCTAAACCCCCACACCTATGGACATCTAATATTTGGTAAGGGGGCCCAAAAGTATTAAGTGGAAGAAGGGGCTCTCTTCAATAAATGGTGCTGGGAAAACTGGGTTGTAACATGTTGAAGAATGAAATTGAACCACCTTATCTCACCAGAAACAAAAATCAACTCCGAATGAAATGGATTAAGGACCTGGATTTCAAACCGGAACAATCACATACTTAGAGGAAAACATTGGTAAAACACTTTCCCACCTAAACCTCAAGGGCATCTTCGATGAAACAAACCCAATTGCAAGGAAGACTAAAGCAGAAACAAACCAATGGGACAACCTCAAATTGAAAAGCTTCTGCACATCCAAAGAAACTATTAAACAAAGAGACCCCTCACAGATTGGGAGAAGATCTTCACATGCCATACATCAGACAAGAGACTAATCACCAAAATATATAAAGAGCTCAGCAAACTTAGCACCAAAAAAGTAAATTACCCCATCCAAAAATGGGCAGATGGTATGAACAAGACATTCACTTCAGAGGAGATCCAAAAGGCTTACAAACATATGAAAAACTACTCCAGGTCACTGATTGTCAGAGAAATGCAAATAAAGACAACATTGAGATACCACCTCACTCCTGTAAGAATGGCATACATCAAAAAGGACAGCAGCAAAAAATGCTGGAGAGGATGTGGGAACAGAGGAACCCTTCTGCTCTGCTTGTGGGAATGTAAATTGGCCCAGCCTCTGTGGAGAGCAGTGTGGAGAACTCTCACAAGGCTAGACATAGACCTTCCATATGACCCAGTAATTCCTCTCCTGGGTATATACCCCAAGAATTCCATAATGCCCAACCAAAATGATAATGTGTACATCTATGTTCATAGCAGCACAATTCATAATAGTTAAAACCTGGAAGCAACCCAGGTGCCCAACAACAGATGAGTGGCTGAGAAAGGTATGGTACATATACACAATGGAATACTATAATATTCTTAATAGCTATTAAGAACAATGAAGCCACCTTATCTGACCCATCTTGGGAGATGCGAAATTTTATAGCTGTCACAGTAGCCTTTCAAACCTACATTTCCAAAGTGAAGTAATCTATTAAATAAAACTTTAAAAACTATTTATAAGTAATTAATGTGAAGGACCAGAGACTAGCTCACTATGTAGAGTATATGTTTTGCCATACTTGGAGTACAGGTTCAAGTCCGTGGAACACATAAGAGATACTATAATCCTAGAAAAAGCTCTGAGGCTGCATTCTGTCTCCCTCTCTTTATAATGCTAGAAATGTCACATTTTCTAGCATAAAGGTTAAAAACATGTCATACACAGCTGGGAGTATGGATTGACCTGCCAACACTCAAGTTCAGCAGGGAAGCAATTACAGAAGCCAGACCTTCCACCTTCTGCACCCCACAATGATCCTGGGTCTGTACTTCCAGAAGGACAAATTAGGAAAGCTATCTAGCGAGGAGATTGGATACAGAGTTCTGGAGTTGGGTAGTTGTGTGGAGTTGTACCCCTTCTTTCCAAAGTCTTGTCAATGTTTCCATTTTATAAATAAAAATTTTTAAAAAAAGAAAAGAATATGTCATACCAAAAAATTAACAGAATATCAGGAACTAGCAAATAAATTATTTATAAACTTAAGGCCCAGCAAAAGGAATAGAAATACAGAGATATAAATACAGAAAAATAAAACTAAAGAGAATAATGTGTTGGCAAAACTTTAAGAATATTACTATGTGTAATGAGATTCATTAAAGAGAAGGAAGGCAAATAGAGTGTAGAAGAATAAAGACAATAATGCAATTGTAGTATTTTTATCTAAAATTGACAATAACTATTAACTGGAAAACCTAGGAAACTCAATAAATCTTAATATAACAAACACAAAGAACAATAGAGCAGGTTACTTCATAGTCAAAGTTATGAAGTGATTAAAGAGAACAATCTTGAAAGCAGTCCCCAAATTCAAAAGATGTATTACACACAAGAATGTAAAATGTTGAAAATGACAGAAGACTCCTCTTCAAAGACGATGCAAAGTGTAACATGTGACATCTGTTATGTAAAGATATCACAAGCTCTTACAATATTATTGAAAACGCCTTTCAAAATTCTTTTTATAATACAAAAAAGAAAAATGAATAACCAATAAAACTATGCTGGAAGAAATGTTAAAGGAAGTTTTTAGGCAGAAAAATAAAATAATTTATAAAAAGTAAAAAAAAAATACAAAATTTTTATGTGCACAAAGAAACTAAAAGCATGGAAAATTCTAGTCATTTTTTTAAGTGCAAAGTTCTTTTTTTCCCTTAAATTTCTTTACAAGGTCATTGAATGTATAAATAAAAAAATGATAAAAGATGTAAACTTGTTAATAACAAATATAAATGTATATTTAGGTATATAGGAAAAAAGGAAAAGAAAATAGAAGCACGCTGTACAGTTTATGTATTGTGTATGAAGTGGAATCATGTTTATAAATGAAAATAAATAAGTTACATAATTATGAAGCATGAATTAGTTTCAAACATGTGGTGTATGTTTTGGGGTGTGTGTGTGTGTGTGTGTGTGTATGTGCGTATTCACACAGAAGTGATAGGGATATCACTGCACTGGACCACTTTTCCAGAAAGAGACATCAGGGTTAGACTACAGACACCATAGTGTCAATGCTTCTTCTATTGCTATAGTACCCCCTGTGCAGTGTTGGGGTTAGATGTAGGTCCTTCACATGCCCATGTAGGCACCTTACTTTGTGAGCTATTCTCTGTGCCCAAAGTTGTATTATAGCTTAAAAAAAACTACATAAATACAAATTTATCATAAATCATTAGATGAATAACTTACATATGAAATGTATAAATTGTGAGGTGTGATATTAAAAAAAAAACTTACCTGGACAATCTGTCTATTTGGTCTGAGCCCAGCTGTACTTCACTGGAGGAAACTTCTATATTGTTCTGTCTTTCCCTTTGTTTATTTCTGCCTGGAAAATTCAGTCAGAAGTGGTGAATCCCTGATTATTTCAAAATATAAATTATTTTTAAATATGTCTAGTAGTTTAAAAGTAGTGATTGTAAAATGGCATGCCATACTAATGACAATTAAAATAAAAATTAATGTCAGAAGAAGTCAATTTCAGAAGAGTATCCTAACTAGAATAGTGGATGTCCTTTAATACTTATAAAATGGACATGAAATTCTAAATATTTATTATACTCATTAAATATGTGAGGCAAAATGTAACAATACTCAATTGCAAAATACTGAATGTAAATTTTTTTTACTTCTCTTTTATTATTAGTGATTTAATATTGATTTACAAAATTATGAGATAACAGGAGTTATCATATTATCCCACCACCAGAGTTCTGTGTCCCCATTTCCTCCACTAGAATTTGCAGTAGTGTCCCCCAAGGACATAGATGTGGGGTAAATATTGCTTCATGACTGTCTACGTTTATTTATATTTGCTCACTTTTTTCTATGGTCCTGCCTTCTCTTCCCAAGTTACACTTACACCTATTTCTACTTTTGAATGTCCTTATTTTTTCCTCTTCCCTCTTCAGGCCCTGGTAGAACTGAAGTTCAGAGCCTTCTGGTAATCTTCCCCTAACATTTTTGTACCTCTGGGAGTATGGACCAAAGTTCTTTATGGGTTGCAGAAGGTGGGAGTTCTGGCTTCTGTAATTACTTATCTGTTGGTCATGAGTATTGATTGGTAGGTAGATCCATATCCATAGACTATTTATATATTTCCTTAGTGGGGTAGGGCTCTGGAAAGGTGAGGTTTCAGGATACATAGGTGAGGTTGTCTGCTCAAAAAGGTCAGGATAGAACCATAGTAGCATCTGCAATTTAGTGGCTGAAAGGCAGTAAGATATAAAGTGTTTATTAACAGGAACCAAAGAGTTGGAATAAAGTAGATGAGACTAGGGTTACTGGTGTGAAAAGAAGCTAGGAAGTCTATTTTAGGTAAATTACTTGGGATCATGACTTAAGTAATTTTTTCCTGAGTCTGAGAGCTAACATGCATGTGGAATAAAAGTATTGTCTGGGAAGATGGTGTAAGAACTGAGGATAGGTCTAGAAAGCTATATTAAGGCAAAAATAACTCCCAAACTTGAAAAAAGTATTTAAAGGCAATTAATTGTTTATTTCATCCATCTGACCCAGGGCCTACATATATTCACATATAGCACAGGAGCCTGTGTAACATCTGAGTCTGTTAGTTTGAGCTCACAGTTCATGGTCACAACTGAGAACATCCTAGGCTGCAGTCATTTCATAACCAGTCTCCCTCAAGTGATAAAGTAGAATGGCCCAGCCTTCCTTTGGTGAGTGGGGCAGTTCTTAGCATTTCTAATTCATTGTGAGTGCAATATACTTGAGAGGTCCAGTAGAGGGTTTTTTTTGTTTGTTTGTTTTAATATTTATTTATTCCCTTTTGTTGTCCTTGTTGTTTTCTTGTTGTAGTTATTTTTTTAAATCTCTTTAACTTATTTTTTATTATCTTTATTTATTGGATACAGACAGCCAGAAATTGAGAGGGAATGGAGAGACAAAGAGGGAGAGAGAGAGAGAGACACCTGCAGCCTTACTTCTCCACTCATGAAGCTTTCCCCCTGCAGGTGGAGGAGAGGGGCTTGAACCTTGGTCCTTATGCTCTATAACATGTGTGCTTAACCAGGTGAGCCACCACCCGGCCTCCTTATTGTTGTAGTTATTATTGTTGTTGTTATCGATGCTATCATTGTTGGATAGGGCAGAGAGAAATGGAGAGAGGAGAGGAAGACAGAAAGGGAGAGAGAAAGATAGACACCTACAAACCTGCTTCACTTCTTGTGAAGTGACTCGCCTGCAGTTGGGGAGCCAGGGCCTGAACTGAGATCCTTCCACAGGTCCTTGTGCTTTGCACCATCTATGCTTAACCCACTGTGCTAACGCCAGACTCCCCCAGTAGAGGTTTTACAATAACATTCCTAATAGAAGTGACCAGTGGTGGTGGGCAGAGGGATCTATTCAAGGTTGTGCTTCATATTGTCTATGCAAGAATCCAAGGATTCCATGACTGGGGTCCTAGTTGATGAGGTTGCCTGGTATTGACCAAAAAGGCCATAATTAAGTGAGCCAGTGTCTTTCCCAGGGGCCATGTCCATTTATATTTAGCACAGGAGCCTGTGTAACCACTGCATCCCTGTCAGTCTGAGCTCACATTCCATGGTCATAGTTAGGAACATTCTAAACTGCAATCATTTCAGAACCAGTCTTTTTTGAGTGGTGAAGTATGTTGATCCAGACTCTCTTTGAAGAATGGGCCAATTTCTACCACTATTATTCTGCAGTGAGGGCAAGGTTCTGTAGAGGCCTATATGAGAGTTCTTGATGTTGTTCCTGTTGGAGATGACTAGTGATGGTATAGAGAGGGGTTTGTTAGAGATCTAGGCCTATCATATTGCCTAGGCCCAGAATTTCCTCTGCACCCCCAAAACTATTTTGATCAATACTCCCAGTGGGAGAGAAGTGGGAGGGGGAAGATGACCAGAGTGCTCTGAACTACAACTCCATCAGGATCCAGAGAGAGAAGAGGAAAAATTGGGGATATCTGGATAATAATAGGTGTATGTATGACTTGGAAAGGAAGAAAAGATAGAACCTTAAAATAAAATGGTCAATTATATACAAATATAGACTAATAGTAGTAGAAACAATAGTTAACCCATATCTGAAACCTTAGGAAAATTGGTGTAGCTTACAATGGAAAGACTGGGATTCAGAACTCTGGTGGTAGGAACAGTATAAAATTATACCCTTGCCTTAAATTTTCTATGTCAATATTAAATCGCTAATAAAATTTAAATCAATGAATAAAAAATTGATGTAAGTTTCCTGTCATTAAAATACTGATGCTTGAAGACAATGAAGATGGGACTGCAGGCCACCTACACATGGCCCTGTGTGGCCCTGTCCTTAAGTCTTTTCTGTGGCCAATTCCTCTCCCAGATCTTCTTTGATGCCTCAGAATTCATAAGAAAGGACATCACAAAATACTTAATCAAATATTCTCCACGTAGACCTAGATACCCTCCTCACCTACTTCTTCTTTCACTTGCCTCAGTCACTCTAAGCTTAGTCTTGTCAGATAAAGTAAAGACTACAAAAGCTGGATAAGTGCAAGAGACTGGCACACTCATATTCTATGTAGTTTGTTTTTGCACTAATTTTAGTTATTTCAATCCTAGTTGTTTTAGGATTCCTTTGTTCATTTTCATCTAAATTCTCAAGATGTGTAGTCAGGTTGCTTATCTAAGAATGTTTATATCCCTCCAGCTAGTGTGAATGACAATCTAGAAAGATATAAAAGTATTGGTTAAAAGCCTTTTTTCATTGAGCGCTTGATAGATATCTTGCCATTCTCTTCTGGCTTTTAGAGTGTGTGAAGGAGTCTGAGGATAATTTTATGGGTTTTCTCTGTATATGACTCTTGCAGCCTTCAGAATCCTTTATCCTTGGCCCTTGCCATTTTAACTATAATGTGTCTTGGTGTCTTTAGGTCTGGCTCAATTCTGTTTGCGACTCTCTGGACATATTGAATCTTTATATCCTTTCTGTTGTTTAGAGTGGGAAGTTTTCTGCTATTATCTCCTCTAGTATACTTTCTTCCCCTTTCTCTCTTTCTACTTCTGGTAAGTCAGTAATGCATGTATTAGAGTTCATACTATATGTCTTGTTGTTTTCAGTGTCCCTTAATCTCTTTTTTAGCTATCACTACTTTCTTATTTTCTTCTAATTCATCCTAAATCTTGCTAATTCTGTTTTCTGCTTCTAATATTCTGCTGTCACTTTCCTCAGCTTCCTTAGTTCAGCTATTTTGTTACTTGTAATACAATACTAGCTTGATCAGTTACTGGGGCTCTTAACTCAGCTATTTCCATTTTCAGCTTTTTAACTGACTTGAGATAGTTTGTGTTTTCTTTCAGAGTCTCATTTGTTGTTTTCTCATTTCTGATACTACTTTCCACAAATGCTTTCCCTACTCCTGTGATTATCACATCAATTATTGCAAATTAATGTTTGCATATTTTCTTCATTCTTGGGAAGAACTACTGCAGTTTTTAATGGAAGAAATGGTGACATGAAACTCTGATGTTGAGAAAGCTAGGGAATTATGCCCCTGTTATCTTATAATTTTGTAAATCAATATTAAATAATTAATAAAAAACATTTTATATATCTTTAGGGGCTGGGTGGCGGTACTCCCAATAGAAGGCATATGTTACCATACATGAGGATCCAGGCTTAATTCCCTGGTCCTCACCTGCATGGGAGAAGCTCAAAGAATAGCACTGAAAGTCTTTCTTTCTCTCTGTTTCCCCCACCTCTCTCTTCACCCAGAGAAAAAATGGCTGCCAGGAATGGTATAGTTGTGCAGGCACCAAGTTTAACTCTGGTGGCAAATTTTCATACAAATAAACAAAAATAATTAACATAATTTAAAGACTTTGTTCATCTATAAGTAAATCCTATTGATTTTTTGAATCCAGGGTTTACTAAGTTTATATAGTATTTAAGCATATTTCACATAGCTTTTTTAATCAACTAAATGTGAGTTTTAGTCTCTCTAATGTTACATGGTCCTGTATCCTGAATGACTTTGAGCTCAGAGATTTTAAAAGCCATCATGGAAAAGATTAATGACAAAACATGTCATGCAGTGCTTACATTTATCAAAAAATTAGTTTATGGACAAAAGATAGTCAACCCTAGGTTATAGTATAGATATGAAGGACCCAGTAAAATTGTGTACTGCATCTAACAAGAATCACAAGAGTTAGGAATTGGATTATAAAATCTTAGTCACCTATGGCCTTCCACTTTCTTACTGAAAAACATTTCAGAGATAAAATTATGATCCTTGGTGATAATATTTTGATTTTGTCAATACTAACTCTGTTCAATATTTTTAAATATTGATAAAATTTATCTTGTATGGGGGCAATAGAATTATTTTTCACTGTCAGTTCAAATATCAAAAGTAATGTGTTGCACAGAGTGGGCCTTCATAATTTTCTTTTCAATATAAATAGGACTTAGATTGTTTGTGGGAGTGGATATAGGCTCTTATGGTGGGGAGATGAGAAATTGTACTCTTGTGAGAACTACTATCTTAAAAATTATTATTTCCTTAATAAATAATAAAGTATTTCTTCATCATATCTATTGCAAAAACTTCATTTTAGTCCTCAAGTTCATGTTAAAACAATTAGACATACAACATAACTTTCTGTTCATGGATTTAATAGAAAGAAAATTTGAGGGGATTTAATTTTATAAGTTGATAGTATTTGAAACAGCAGTGTCAGACAATTGACAGAAATTAAATATATATTTTTAAATAAAATTTAAAGTGGTCCAGGAGGTGGCACAGTTTTACGGCTTTGGACTCTCAAGCATGAGGTCCTGAGTTCAATTCCTGGCAGCACATGTGCCAGAGTGATGTCTGGTTCTTTCTCTCTCCTCCTATCTTTCTCATAAATAAAATAAACATGTTAAATAAATAAATAAATAAAAATTTTAAAAGCTTAGTTTCTTAAATATGTAAGAAACAGGTGATTCTAACAGAAAATTAAAGCAAAAATAAACAAACTAATCTATGAATACTTCAAAGTAAAAAGCACCTGCAGAGAAAGAAAAATAAAGCTCACATATGATAAAAACCACCACTTTACATAAGAAGATATTTTCAAATCATACAAGACAAGGGATTATGATCCAAAATATATGAGTAACTTGTGCATCTCAAAAAAAAATTTGGGGGTTGAAAAAAGGGCAAAGATCTAAACAGACATTTTCCCATAAAAGTAACATATGGCCAGCATATGAAAAGATGTTTGCTGTTGAGTGAGATTAACCAGAGAGCAGATGAATACCAAATGATTTTGCTCCTAGGTAAAACTTAATGGAATACTATGCAGCTATCAAGAACAATGAACCCACCTTCTCTGACCCATCTTGGACAGAGCTAGAAGGAATTATGTTAAGTGAACTAAGTCAGAAAGTTAAAGATGAGTATGGGATGATCCCACTCATCAACAGAAGCTGACTTAGAAGATCTGAAAGGGAAACTAAAAGCAGGATCTGATCAAATTGTAAGTAGGGCACCAAAGTAAAAACCCAGTGGTGAGGGGTAGACATGTAGCTTCCTGGGCCAGTGGGGGGTGGGAGTGGGCGGGAGGGATGGGTCACGGTCCTTTGGTGATGGGAATGGTGTTTATATACACTCCTAGCAAAATGTAGACATATAAATCAGTAGTTAATTAATATGAGAGGGGGAAATCAATTGTATGTCTCAAAGGTTCTCAAAAGACAAACTTGAATCTTTTTAATAGATAGGCTACATATTTGATATGTGGACTCTCTCAAAAGCCTAGACCAAGTAGATTAGAAGCTTCCAATAGCACAGCTATATACAAGATACTGGGTACTGTACAGCAAACCATAACAAAGGGACTTTTCAAAGTTAACCCAATTAACAAATAATGTGATGATAATATTAACTATTGATTGTCTTTTTGAACCCTAAGACAGCAGGAACCTCACATCTTCACTATAGAGCCCCTACTTCCCTCAGTCCTGGCACCCTTGGATAGGGCCCACTTTCCCGTATGCATCTCCCAATCCAAACCAAATAATATTGCATCCGCCGATCACAACCTAACCAAAGCAACGATTGCCATCTCAACATGCTTCACCTCAGACTGTATCCAGAGACTTCACGTGTGGAATGACAACCCTTCAGCTTCATTACTCGGGTGAGACCTTTCCTTTAATAGTACACTCTAATTTCATCTCAGGTAGTTCACTTTCTAACAAAGTCCCATAACCTAGACATACAACAGTTTCTGTGAGAGAGAGCTTATGTTCACACGTATCCATAAACTACTGCAAAATATACACCTGAAAGCAGGATTACACTAGAGTTTGCAGTGAGTACCTCCCTAACACTTCCTCTCCACTATTCCAAACTTGGGATCCATGATTGCTCAACAAATTGTTTGGCTTTGTATGTTAACTCTCTTTTCAATCACCAGGTTCCAGATGCCACCAGGATGCTGACTAGGCTTCCCTGGATTGAAGACCCCACCAATGTGTCCTGGAGCTCAGATTCCCCAGAGACACACCTTACTAGGGAAAGAGAGAGGCAAACTGGGAGTATGGACCGACCAGTCAACGCCCATGTTCAGCGGGGAAGCAATTACAGAAGCCAGACCCTCTACCTTCTGCAACCCTCAACGACCCTGGGTCCATGCTCCCAGAGGGCTAGAGAATGGGAAGGCTATCATGGGAGAGGGTGGGTTATGGGGATTGGGTAGTGGGAATTGTGTGGAGTTGTACCCCTCCTACCTTATGCCTTTGTTCACTAATCCTTTCTTAAATAAAAAATTAAAAAAAAAAAAAAAGAAATCGCAAAAAAAAAAAAAAAAAGAATCAAGAATAGTAAGAGAAAGCACAAGACGAAACTTGGACTGGGTGTGATGTACTACACCAATGCAAATGACTCTGGAGAAGGTGGGGCAGGGGTGAAATTGAGAAGCTCTAGGGTCCTGGTGCATGATGGTGGAAAAGGTCCTAGGCTGGGGTAGTCTCTTGAAGACACATATCAAGGTGAGATGATAGGTTGAACCTATGTGTCAGCAACTGTATTGGAAATAATTACACTCCCAATAAAGTGAGAAATAAAAAAGATGTTCAGTATCGGAATAGGGGCTTGCTCCGTCCGCTCCACGCATCGACCTGGTATTGCAGTACTTCCAGGAACGGTGCACCCCCACTGGGGAGAAAAAAAAAAAAAGAAAAAAAGAAAAAATAATAATAATAAAGAAAAAAGATGTTCAGTATCAATCCTAATTAGGCAAATGCAAGTCAAAACTACAATGAGAAGTCACCTCATACTTGTCAGAAGAGCTTTTATAAAATAGGTAAATGTTAATGAGAATGTGTTAATGAGAATGTAGAGAAAAGGTACCAGGCAGTGGTGCATCTAGTTAAATACACTAGAGTGCACAAGGACCTGGGTTTAATCCCCTGGTCCCCACCTATAAGTGCAAAGCTTCAGGAGTGGTGAATCAGAACTGCAGGTGTCTTTCTGTCTCTCTCCTACTATATCTCCCCCTCTCTTTTCAATTTCTTTCTGTCACTATCCAATAATAAATAAATATTTTTTTTAAAGAGAGACAGAGAAAATTGAGCCCTTGTGCATGGCTTGTAAACTGATGCCACCTTTATATAAAGCATAAGAAGATTCTGTTTGTATTAGTTACCTTTTATTTCTAGCATTTGAAGGAATAAAGATTGTTCTGTTAAGGATTTTTAATAACTTTTTTTGTTTCATTTTTAAATATCTTATTTATTTTACTTTTAATAGAGACAGAAATCAAGATGGAAATGGGGAAATAAAGAGGGAGGGAGACACATAAAATTGCTCACTGCTCATGCCCTTACAGATTGTGGACCTGTGCTTGAGTCTGAGCATGGCAATGTGTGTGTGCTCAACTGGGTGCATCACTGCCCTCTCCACTTTTAAGAATTAGCTATTGTAGATATAGAATAATTTCAGTGCTGAAGTGTAGTTTTGTCACTTGGGGGTTGGTCTTGATTAAATCCTTGATATATTCCCCAAGGTCTTTTGAGCTTGGTTACCCTTACTTTCTAGAATTTTTATTTCTCCTAATAGTGTATGACCTCTAGAATTTCTTGTCATTTTTTCTTTGTAGTAGTTACTTTCTTACACACCTCCTGGCATCTAACTCTAAGCCTGCATGCATATGTGATAAAAGACTCTAGAGACTTCTTATCTAGGTATCTAGATTAGCTTCTTTATCTAAGTCTCTCCTTTGTTACATTATGCCATTATTCCCTGCCTCAGCAGCATTTCCAAACTATTATCTTACTTACCTCTGCTCAGTGGCAATCACATCCGTCAGTAAAGTGATCCAAAGTGAAAATTTTAACCCTGAATTTCAAGTTATTTTGTATTACAAGTGATGTTAACTTTGTATTTGATATGAATATTAATAATGATTAACATAAAGTGAGTACTAATACTTTGCTTGCTACTTTTCTAAATAGTTGCATTTAACTTATATTTAGATCTTATAATAATTTTGTTAGAGGGATACATGTCCATAGGGCAGTTACCTGATTTTCCTAATGTCATGTAGCTAGTGAATAGTGAAGAGGACATTCAAAGTCTGACACCAAGCTCTTAACCAATGTGATATACAATTTTTGGACAGAAGAACAGGTTATATTAAATAAAGAATTCCCATAGTAAAAAGTCACTAACTATCACTTTTTCTGCCAAAAGATTCTAAAAGAGATATTAATAGGGATGGTGTGTGTGTGTGTGTGTGTGTGTGTGTGTGTGTTCATTTATCATAATATGCTATTCAGTAATTGAATTACTAGTGAAATCTATTTACTAAAATGAAAATGTTTCTGTTGGCAATAAACAAGTTTTGTAAAACCTGAAAATTTAACATGAGTTTGGAAGGGCCAGACAGTGGTACAACTGATTAAGTACACATATTACTATGTGCAAGGATCTTGGTTGAAGTCTATGGTTCCCATCTGCAGGGGGAAAGCTTCATGAGTGATAAATTAAGATGTCTCTCTGTCTCTCTCTCCCTCTCTATACTTCTTCCCTCTCAATTTCTCTGTTTTATCATATTAAATTCATAAAGTTTCAGAAGTTACACTGCCTACTCATCTATTCATAAATCATATTTATTTGGTGTTTGGAAATTGTCAGTATTTGGTAAGTGGATAGATCCATTTCTTTCATTGTTACTCTAAGAGTTTGAGTTTCTCAGTATTTCTTTTACAGTAATACTTTAAAATTATTTTTAGTGACATCAATAGATGCCCTTCCAGACTTTGGATTCAGTGTGGAAACCCAGAAACTTCCAGAGCTTTCTTTAGAAATTAAAGTGAAAAATTTTTACAAGTAAACTTTATCATTCCTGTCATTTTTATGGAACCTAATCTAGTAAAGGAGGATTGCAGCTAAATGACTGACAGGAAAAGTATATTTTTTAATTGGCACTGGAGAATTTATCAGACCCTGGTGTCAGGGACACTCCATTAGCTATAAGAAAGTGATTGGTGGGATAACATTCAATTGAAAATCTCTGTGGATGATAGTGCATGCCACCATTACATCAACTTAATGAATGAGGCCCAATAGCGTCCTTCTCTTCCTAGAAGGAATACATCCATCATGAAACAAAAGATTCCCTAGTGCCAGTATGATGTCATGTTTTTTTTTCCCCCCTTCTTAACCTGTTTGAAACCAAAAGGATTTTAGTATTTAAACTGAGAACACCAGACACCTTTTTATCCCATAGAAAATAATTACCTGGCCCATCTCAGCTCATTATTTTTGTTGGACCTAAATGATTATCTAATGTAGGAAAAGCATACCTTATAGCAATACAAAACTATGTTGTGTTGACCTTGGACTAGATAAAGAAACCCCTTAGATTTGAGAAACTACATTAATTCTTAACGTGTAATTTGTATGTCTGTCAGCATAGCACCTAACTACATCCAATCATCTTGAAACTATATTAACCAAATAAAACAAGTAATGATATTTACTACTATTTTCAAATACTTCTCTCTATTTTTCAAGCTTCTAAGGAAAAGTAAAAGGGGGTAGATTTTGATGTGGTTTCCTCCGGCATTTTTATCCTGTTCTCTTTATTTTATTTTCTCATGCCTCCTTCCCTTTCTTGACTTTTTTGTTCACAACTTTACAGTGCATATGAGAATATTTTGTTGGAGTAGTACAATCCTCAGAGATTATAGACTTTGAGCACGAGATGAAGTTCTAATACATCTAAGAAAAAAAAAAGGAAAAAAATATGACATGTCTAATCTTTATTGGAAGATTAGACATGTTCATTGCAGAAGTGTGTAAGTATGTTTTTGTTTAGAAAAAAATAGCAGTTATTACAGATTTAGTGTAACAAAGGCATCATTACTCTGCCATTTTGATCTGGTCTTGATGAATTCTTCTAAATCCTCATTCAATATCATTCATTTTACACTAGCAGCTTTAATTTTTCCAAGCCATCTGCTTTTATCAATATCTAACTACACAGATATATACTTACAGTTTGAAAAATGCTCAAAATGTTTATTTTATATACTCATCTATTGATACCAGAGAATATTATATCAGTGTTTACTTTTCCTTTGTATTAATCTTGAGCATTTTGCTCTTATTGTATCTTGTTTCAAATTTCATTAAAATCAGGTTAATGTTATAATGATCTCTTTATTGAAACTGTTCACTGTAAACACAAAATTATTGCATTTAGCATGAAATTCAAAGCTATTTTAGATAGCAACTATTCAATACTTTGAAAGTATGTTTTTAATTTTTTCTGGCAGAAATGGTTCTACCTAGGATGACTCAAGGTTATTTTTTCCAGTATTTCTTTCTTTTTAGCTTTCTTTCTTTTTTCCTATGTTTCAGCTAGTAAGCTGTTCTGTCAAGAATCAAAGTTTAATGAAAAGTAAACACTAGTGGAGTCTTTCCAGAAAATTTGAAATAGCAAGTTCTTAAAATTAAGATGAGATACTGCTACTCAAACTGAAGTGAATTATATGTTATCTTTTTTCCTTTTGTTATCCACACTAATCCAATATAAATGCACATTCAAAATAGATAATAAATTAAAAGGGAAAAGTGAATTTTATGTACTTACTTTGTCATAATTAAAGTTATTCATTGTCAACTAGTATTGCTTCCAAATTTTATATTCTTCCAGTGTCATTATGTAAAATTTTCATTGATAATACATTGCAATTCTGTGTAATAATTTTAGGAATTTAGAAGTATAAAATACATAATTACAGACTTCAATTATAAATGTGATAATGTCTGGTAGAATAGAACTGGGAACATAGAAGACAGAAACAAAAGAAGCAAATGTATATGAAAAGGGAGGACAAAATGAACAGAGTAATATTACCCATGTTGGTGAACCAAGGACAACTATAAAGGACCTAGGTATGAGAACAGAAACTCTCAAATCACAATCTTTACCTCTCATTTGTTGGAACCTGAAAGAAAAATGTTGGGTAGGATGAGTAAGGAAGAGAAAGATGAATACTGGATGACTTCACATGTAGGTAGAACCTGGGAGACAGAGTCAGAAAGGGAGAACACAGGATGAAATTTGGACAGGGGGTCATGCACTACACCAAAGCAAGAAACTCTGGGGAAGGAATAGAATAGGGGGATATAGGAGGGAGCAGGTTAGGGTCTTGGGTTAGGGGTTGAGAATGTTTTGCAGACACTTGTTATGCAGAACTTGAAAATTTTGCCCATGTGTGGACCAGAGTGCTGTGCATCATTAACCCCTAATAAATGTTAAATATATAATTCCAATACTACTTATAAAACTTACTGAAAGGCTTCATATATATAATATCATATATCTATATTATTAAATGAATTGAGCTATTTTTGTCATGATGACCTTGTTGGTAAGTAAAGAACTACTGTACCTGGTACTATTTCTAAACTGACTTTTACTATGTGTCATATTTGGGGGGTGCATAAAATAGACTAAGTAGGGATGATCAAATCCTGGGAATGATCTCTGTTTTTCCAGTTACTTTTTTCAAAGATAGTGAATATGTCATGTTGAGTAAGCTATACAGAATGCTGGATGTTATATATATATATATATATATATATATATACACACATATATATATGTCATATATATACATTCATGTCATATATATACATTCATATATATACACTAAACTTGTCTTATATTTTTTCAATATATATATATATTGAAAAAATATAAGACAAGTTTAATTAACACCTCCATCATCTCTTAAAATTGTTACCCCCCTTATTTTTTGTTAGAGATAAAGAGAAAAAAAGAGTGAAAGATACCACAGCACTTAAGATTCATTCAATTTGAGGGGAGCCAGACTTGCACCTGGGTCACATACATGGCAAAACAGTACACTATCCAGGTGATCTATTTCACTAGTTTTTATAATTATCATTTTAAAAAGCATTTTCCGTGAGAGCACTTAAGTTCTCTCATCAACTTTCAGTATATAATGTAGAATTGTTAACTATATACACCATGGGATACATAAGGTTCCCAGGAATTACTGAGTTCTTAACTTTTTATATATATTTTGACCAATAATTTCCCATTTTACTCACCCTGAATGTATGGAAAGTACTCCCCTATACCCTGATTCTATCAATTTGCTTTTTGTATATTCCACAAATTATTAATATAATATAGTATTTCTGAAATTTTATATAGCATAATGTGATCATAAGCATCCATATTATCATAAATGGTTATATATATATATATATATATATATCACATATTATACATTCCACCTGTTGACAGACACCAGGCACTTAGGTTTTTTTATATATTTATTTATTTTATTATTTATTCCCTTTTGTTTCCCTTGTTGTTTTATTATTGTTGTTGTTATTGATGTCATCATTGTTGGATAGGACAGAGAGATGGAGGGAGGAGGGAAGACAGAGAGGGGAAGAGAAAGATAGATACCTGCAGACCTGCTTCACCGCTTGTGAAGTGACCCGCCTGCTGATGGGAAGCTGGGTTATGCTGGTCCTTGTGCCCGCTGAGCTACTGCCAGACTCCCCAGGCACTTCGATTTTTATCAGTGCTTTGATATTATAAATAATTCTGCAATGAATGTGTCATTTCCTTTTTTTGCTTTCCTTCCTTCCTTCCTTCCTTCCTTCCTTCCTTCCTTCCTCCCTCCCTCCCTCCCTCCCTCCCTTCCTTCCTTCTTTCTTTCCTTTCTTTTTTTTCATTGTCAAGAATTTATCACTCTGGATGAATTTTTCGAATAGAAAGTGATGGGGGTGGTGTTGGCGCATCTGGTTGAGCACACCTGTTATAATGCACAAGGACTTTATCCGGGTACAAGCCCCTGGTTATCACCTGCAAGGGAAAACTTAACAAGTGGTGAAGCAAGCCTGCAAGTGTCTCTCTGTCTCTCTCCCTATTTCTCTCAATTTCTCAATTTCTGGCTGTCTTTTTAACTATATATATATATATATATATATATAGTTATATATATATAACTATATATATATATATATATATATATATATATATATATATATATATATAGTTAAAAAGGGGAAAGAAGGAAAGACACCACAGCTCCAGAGCTTCCTCCAGTATAATAAAGACCAGGCTTTAACCTGTGTTTCTCACACATGTAAAGTATTCTGGCTACAATTACAGTATAACAAAAATACTGAGAGGGTCAGGAGGAAATTTTGGAGGTAAGTAATATGTTTGTTTATTACCTTGACTCTCTTTATGGATTCATATGTGTATGCATATGTCAAAACACATTAGGTTCAAAATCATTCCTAAATATAAAAAATAGGGTTCAAATTGGGTAAGATAGCCATGAACACTTCTCAGGTTCATGCCTCAGTACCACAAAGGAGGTGTTCTGACACCTGTGAGAGCTTTTGTAATAAGATGTGCCTCCTGTCTTTCTGTCTCTCTTTCTTTATCTCTTTCTGAATTATAAGGCTTCCTGGGTATGAAAAAAGGGAAAACCTATGCAAAAGAGAGAGAGAGAGAGAAAGAGAGAGAAGAAAATAAGAAGGGAAAGAAAGGAAGAGGGCGAGGGAGGGAGGGAGGGAGGGAGGAAGAGAAAGAAAAAAAAAGAGAAAAATGAGAGGAAAGTACTATGCTTCACTCTACATAATTGCATTTATAAATACATTTATGATACACCATCTCCATACAAAAAGTTACATATTTACTTTGAAAAATGTACAGTTTAACCAAGAGTATCTTTTTTCCACTTGTATATGATACCAACTTGTCAAAATATTTCTTAGTCTTCTATCTTTTTTAATTCAGTTGTTCACTTTCTGTTACTATTAAACTTTCCCAAATTCACCATTTCATTAAATTCTTGACTAGACATTTGTTATTTAAGTTTTAATATGAATGCTAAAATGTTTAATATTAATATATGACTCATTTCTATTGAACAGTGCTTATCTCTTATATAATACCATAGACTTGAGATTCACTACTTTGGAAAAGAAAATTGAACCACAAATGTTCTACTAGGATAGACTCAATTTGGTCAGACAGAATTTGGTCATAATTTAATCTACTTACCTTTATGCCTTTTTCAGTGATGCTTCCACCTTCTTGTACATGTTTACATGAAGAAAATAGATGTGATAAAATAAAAACTAAAATAATAGTAATACTCAAAGATCAAGGTAAACACTTAGATTTACAGTTAGAATCAGTTTTTACCTAAATAGATATCAGAATTCAGATGTTATATGATCCACTTAGCTAGTACCCTTTGGAAAATGAACAACCAGTTTCAGCGATTGAGGCTCCCAAGGTATGCCACTGGTATGTATACAAAGACAGCAGCTCTATTCTCTCCAACATTTTACACTACCACTGAATTTTATATTTGTCATAATAACACACTTGGAGGCCAGAAAAATGGCTTTTCCAGTAGAACACACACTTTATCATGTATAAGGACCTGGATTGAGCCTGTGGTCACCACATAGATGCCCCATTCAAAGAGGAAGCTTATATATTGAAAATCTAAAGAATATTTAAACATGAAAAATAAGATGAACATTTAGTGCATTGTAACTAATTCTAAGTTAATAAAGAGCAGTAAATACAGAAAAGCAGACTGAGAGATGAAATAAAGCAACAAAGAAGAAATTATGGCTCAGGAGACTGGCATCCATTGGCCTTTGCATGAGTTGGGGAGATGTTTATAAGCCTTATACCATATATATATATATATATATATATATATATATATATATATATATATATATATATATAAAACTAATCTTGAGGACTTAAAAAACACAATTCTTTATGTAATATACTAGATTTATTGGTTTATTTATTTATTTTTTTGTTTGCAGGACTGGGCATATAATTCAGACAGGTAATTTCTCTAGTTCGCTATTATCAAATTGGATTTAGAAAAAATATTGAATAATAATAATTTATTAAAGAAATAGGAATTCCTAAAATGTTGGAAAAACTAAAATACAATGATTTCATAGTCTATAAAATATTTTCAGAAAGATATTTTGCTGCCAGTCCCAGTTCAGGGTGCCAGTTGCCGGTCTAGCTGGACGGGAGACAGACGACCAGGGACTCATGGCTGAGCTGGGAACGCAGTTCAATCTTTATTGATGAGCAGGGTTGCAGTTCAACAATCTAATCTGAGGGTCCAGGGTTCATGTCCCTGTTCAGGTGCCATTTGCCAGGCTGGCTTCATGGGCAGTAGAGAGATGACCAGGACTCATGGCTGAGCTGGGAAGCAGTCTCTCGTTTATTAATCAGATACATCACCTTTTTTTGCATCTCTTCACCAGAAGTGGCAAGGGAAAGGAAAATGACCAGGAGAGGGGGCGGAGCAAAAAAAGAGCATAAAAAGAACATAGAAAGCTTCCATCTAACCAGTGGGGATTAAACCAATACCCTGCAGGCAGGGCGGGACCCAGGTAAAACAGTGATTATGTAAATAGACCATATCTTAAGTAATACAAGTGAACCTAATGTGATGATCAAAACAGAAGGTCTTATAAGCAGAATTTAGAAGCATACCAACATTTTGCCCCTTATTTTTGTTCATTTTTTTCTTATTTCTTTAATTGTTTCATTATGCAAGTAATCCTCTACACAGCAGTTGTCATGGGTAAAATTTCTCATCCTTCTATGGTAATTGTTTGGTTTGCATACCACTCCCACCAACAGCTTAGGTCCTCCTCTACCATCATGTATTGGGTTCCTAGTGTCTTCTCAGTCTCCTCCTCACATTTTACCATATTATCGTTGATCTTGCTGCAATAAATTAAATAGCTAAAGGGATCATGATTAGAGAGATCAGTCAGAAGGAGAAAGGTGACTACCAGATGATCTTAGTTATAGGTAGAACTTGAGAAACAAGAAAGGAAAGGTAAATCACAGGGTAAAATTTGGTTTATAATTTTTATCCTTACTAGAATATCAAATAACTATAAATCACTCTTCAACATTGTCCCTAGTTGGCCCCTGATTTCTCCTACTGTAATATACACTAAATGCTTTCTTCATATTGATACTTACCCCCATCAAAAAAGATACAAAACTACAAGTTATATCAAAAGATAGCTTTCCCTAAGGAGAAAGATAAATATCACATGATAATACCTGATCTGGGATTCAGAAAACAAAACAAGTGACAGAATTAAATAGATATAAAGTATTGGCCTACATCTACAGATCTAGGGATTCTTTTTTATGTTTATTTATAAAAAGGAAACACTGGAAAAAAAAAACAGAATAAGAGGGGTACAACTCCACACAATTCCCACCACCAGAACTCTGTAACATATCCCCTCCCCTGATGGCTTTCCTATTCCTTATCCCTCTGGGAGTATGGACCCAGGGTCATTATAGGGTACAGAAGGTGGAAGGTCTGGCTTCTGTAATTACTTCCCTGCTGAACATGGGCATTAACAGGTTAATCCATATTCCTAGCCTGTCTCTTTCACTAGTGGGACGGGGCTCCAGAACACATTGGTGGAGTTGTCTGTCCAGGGAAGTCCAGTTGGCATCATGTTAGTGTCTGCAACCTGGTGACTGAAAAAGAGTTAAAATATAAAGCCAAACAAATTATTGACTAATCATGAACATAAAGGCTGGAATAGTGCAGATGAAGATTTGGGAGTGTCAGTTTTGTAGATAATTAGTAGGCCTATTTTAGTTATATTCCAAAGGGCCCATGACTATATATATATATATATTTTTTTTTTAGCCTAACATCTGATATGCAGGTAGATCCAAGTTATTGTCTGGGAGATGATGTCATGGCTGGATAAAGGACTAGAAAGAAGAGTAACCAGGAAGAGAGTAGCTCCTATATATGGGAAAGGTGTATAAATATTGTTGGTTGACTATAAACCCCATCAATTTGATGTGATCTGGGGCCCAGATTCAGTTTAAGATCCTGTGTGGCCTCTGCATCTCACATTCTGTGGTCATGAGTAGGAACATTCCAAGCTGCCCCAGTTTCAGAACCCATCTTCCTCAGGTGGAACATGGAGTATATTGTCCAGCCTCCCTTCAGAGGACAGAACATTCTCTGCCTTTGTCAATTTATTTGAGGTCTAGGTGCATCATGTCTGTTTGGGAATCTCAGGACTCCCCAACTAGTGCCCCAGTTGATGGGGTGGCCTGATAATGACTAAAGAGTCATCATTAAAGTATGCCAGTCTCTTGCCCTTATTCAGCTTTTGCAGTCCTTACTTTGATAAGATTAGCTTTGCAGTGACTGAGGGAAGTGTAATAGGGTGTAGGTGAGGAGGGTATCTAGGTCTAAGTAGAAACTATTTCATTAGGAACTTTATGCTGTCTTTTTGGGTATTTCTACTTGCTTGCTGCATATACTGACTCATTGCATACTATTGTGCACTTTTGCTTTCAGGTATATATTTTGCCCTAAATTATGGATACATGTGTGCATATTCCCTATCAGTTGGAACCTGGTCTATATCTAGGTTTTGGGAATGTGTTAGGAAATGAACCACCTGAAATGTAATTAGAGAATCCTATGAGAAAGGAATGGTCTCACCCAAGTAGTGAGGCTGAAGGGTTGACATTCTATGCCTGACTTCTCTGGATACAGTCTGAAGTGAGGCATGCTGAGGTGGTACTCATTGCTTTGATTAGTTTGGGATCAGAAGATGCTGTGTCAGTTGGTATGAATTCAGAGAAGCATGCAGGAAAGTGAGCCACATCCTAGAGGTTCCAGGACTGGGGGAATATAGGCTCTGTAGAGGAAGTGGGAAATTCCTGCTGTCTTAGGGTTTAAGAAGACAATAGTTGTTGCTATAATCAAATTGTTTGGTAATTGGGTTAACTTTGAAAATCCCACTTCCAGGTCCCAAACTATATAATGAAAACACCCTGGTACTGGGACAAAAATAGGTACATAGACCAGTTGAACACAATTGAAAGCCCAGAATTAAAACCCCACACCTATGGACATTTAATCTTTGATAAAGGTACCCAGAGTATTAAGTTAAGGAAGGGGGCTCTCTTCAATAAATGGTGCTGATAAAACTAGGTTGAAATATGCAGAAGAATGAAACCGAACCACTTTAACTCACCAGAAACAAAGTCAACTCCAAATGGATCAAGGAACTGGATGTTAGACCAGAAACTATCAAATACTTAGAGGAAAAAATTGGTGGAACACTTTCCCACCTAAACTTCAAGGACATCTTTGATGATGCAAACACAATTGCAAGGAAGACTACAGCAAAAACAAATCAATGAATCAAATTGAAAAGCTTCTGCACAGCCAAAAAAAAAAAACATCATACAAAGAGATCCTTCACAGAATGGGAGAAGATCTTCACATGCCATACATCAGCCAAAATATACAGAGAGCTCAGCAAACTTAGCAACAAAAAAGCAAATGACCCCATCCAAAAATGGGCAGAGGAGATGAACAGAATATTCATACAGAAGAAATCCAAAAGACTAAAAAACACATGAAAAATTGCTCCAGGTCACTGATTGTCAGAGAAATGCAAATAAAGACAACATTGATATAGCACTTCACCCCTGTGAGAATGTCATACATCATAAAGGACAGCAGCAGCAAATTCTGGAGAGGCTATGGGGACAAAGGAAAACATTCTGCACTGTTGATGGGAAAATAAATTGGTCCAACCCCTGTAGAGAGTAGTCTGGAGAACTTTCACAAGGCTAGACATAGACCTTCCATGTAACCGAGTAATTCCTCTCCTGGGGATATACCCCAAGGACTCCATAACACCCAAACAAAAAAACAAGTGTACACCTATGTTCATAGCAGCACACTTCGTAATAACCAAAACCTGAAAGCAATCCAGGTGCCCAACAACAGATGAATGGTTGAGAAAGCTATATATAAACAATAGAATACTGTTCAGCTGTTAAGAACAATAAACCCATCTTCTCTGACCAATCTTGGATGGAGATAGAAGGAATTATGTTAAGTGAGCTAAATCAGAAAGACAAAGATGAGTATGGGAATTATCCCATACTCATAAACAGAAGTTGAGAAAGAAGAACAGAGAGGGAAACTCAAAGCAGTATCTGACTGAGTTTGGAGTAGGGCATCAAAGTAAAAATCTCTGGGTGGAGGGTGAGGGTGGAAGACCTGAGGATTCTAAGGGGAGAGTGGGAATGCAGTGGGGGAGGGATTCACCACAGTGGCTAAGCTTTCCCTGTTGTGTTGGGGGTTGGTTTGGAACCTAAGTGCTGCAGGGTTGGTGCTTAGAGGTGAGCTATGTTACCTGCCTGAGTTTCTTTGTTTTTAGGGGGGAGCAGTTTATATATTTTGGTTGTTAGCCCTTTGTCCAGTTAATTACATGTAAAATATTCTCCCACTCAGTAAGTTATATTGTACATTTTGATGATTATTCCTATTTTTGTACAGGCCCTTTTCAGTTTGATGCAATTCTGTTGGTTTATTTTTGTTTTTGCTTTCCTTTTTGAACTTGAGTCACAGAAGACATTTCTAATATAGACATCCTAAGTGCTCTATGAATATTTTCTTCTATGTATTTCTATGATTTCTGGTCTGATCCATTTTGAGTTGACTCCTGTGTCTAGTGAGATGTTAAAACCAAATATTTTCTCATATGGAAATTGTTTACAGTTTAAAGCTTCTCAAAAGCAGTGTATCTGTGAAGGTAGAATTTATGAAACTGCAAAATATTTTTTTCTATAATTTAATAAATGTGTTGCAAAATATTTGAAGTGAATATAAGTAGCAGCGCATATGAATTCCTACTTTAACATTTCTTACCTTTGAGACTTTTTATGGATTTTGTGTACTATCCAAATATCTGATGATTTTTTTTTTGTATATTATTGTCATGCAGGTTAAATGTGATAATGTAATAAAAGCTCAATATATTATATGATTGCTATGAATAACTCGACAACATACATTTTATTAAAATAGGAAAAAAATCCTTATATTATGCGAGCATCAATAAATAATTGAATACCCTTGTGATTTGATAAACTATTAGTTTTATTATTAACATCAACCTAAAAACATGATGAGTAACACATATAGTGTGTAATATATAGAGCACAGTTTTAGAAAGATTTTCCCAATATTACCTTCTCAAATTAGGGTAACTAGAAATGATATTTCCCCCCAGCCTCTATAGAAATTCAAGCTACTCTAGAATAATTAAAAATTAAAAATGTTTCTAAATGAACAATTCCATTTATTACACACCATAGCTTGAAATGATGTGAAACTTATTTGTCAAACAAATACTTTTAGTACCTATAGTATATATTTTATTATCATATCTGTATAATAAATATACCACATTATATAGATAGAAAACTCAGGTTCTTCAAGAACACTGATTTAAATACTCTAAATCTTTCTGAACTTTTGATATGGAATATAAGACTGTAATACACAAGTTGAATCAGTTTTCCACAGAATTAGCTACTATTTCAATTTTCATTAAAATTTAATCTCTTATTCATTAAAAAATAAATTGTTGCATACACCCAACTTATTCATGTTTTATTTATTATTTTATTACCTTGATTTATTGGTTAGAGACAGCCAGAAATCAAGAGGGTGGAAAGAAAAAGAGGGAGAGAGAGAGAGAGGGAGAGAGAGACACCTGCAGCCCGGCTTCACCTTTCACAATGCTTTCCCCCCTCCAGCTGGTGACTGGGGGCTTGAACCTAGGTCCTTGTGCATAGTAACATGTGAGCTCAACCAGGTGCACCACCACCCAGCCCCCCATTATTCACGTTTTTTATTATTATCTACAGTACCAACCCAACTACTCACACTTATTAGATCTAAATGAAATTAACATTTATTAAAGGTAATCCTTAATAAGTTGCTCACTATTCTGTTCATTCCTAATAACACATTTTAATTAGTCTCATAAGAGTTGAGTGCTTCAAATATTCCAGGCCTTACTATGATGTTATTAACTTTGTTCAGCATGTTTCTACTTATAAGTATCAGTACACAAGAAAAATTAAAGTAAAAATTGCTAAACCATTTTTTGTAACACTGCATCCCATTTGATTACACTTGAACTGAATTTTACAAGAACAATTATATTTGTATCTTCATGCAAATATTATGGACAATAAATACATATCCATTCATAGTGGATATATTGTATTCATTATAGGCTTTCTAGGCTATATAAATCAGATATTCAGTTTAGACTGTCTTTAGTAATAGTTTTTTTTTCTAAGACCATCAGAAAGTTTTATTTGTAAAATGTATCACCTAGTAAGTAGAAGTACCTGAGCAAAAGAAATCAATTTTAATACTAGATCAACTTTTTATGTAAATCAATTGCTACTACAATGCTTTCTAGGAATGTCAAGAGGAAATGAGAATTTTACAGAAGCTAAGAAAGCAGTTGACATATCACAGGAATTTTAAGGGTTTTTTTTTAAGTTATTTAATAGTGATTTACAAAATTAAAAAATAACTGGGGTGTAATTCCACACTATATCCACCATCAAATTTCTGTATCACAGGATTTTTAATACTATATATCAAAGTATAAAAACAGAGTTCACAACTTTATAAGTAATTATTCAGTTTTTGTTTTTCTACATTTATCGAGACTTGATTCATATCAAGACTAAATTCTTTTTTTTTTTTTGCCTCCAGGGTTATTGCTGAGGCTCAGTGCCTGCACTAAGAATCCACTGCTTCTGGAGGCTATGTTTTCCCTTTTGTTGCCCTCATTGTTTATCTTTGTTGTTGTTGTTATTGTTGTTGTTGTTGTTACTGCTGTCATTGTTGTTGGATAGGACAGAGGGAAATCAAGAGAGGACTGGAAAATAAAGTGGGGAAGAGAAAGACACCTTCTGTGAAGTGACCCTCCTGCAGGTGGGGAGCTGGGATCAAACCTGGATCCTTACTCAGGTGTTTGCGCTTCCGCTCTATGGGTGCTTAACCCACTGCACTACCGCAAGGTCCCCTAAAGTCATCCTTTATGGTGGTATATGACACCAGGAAATATAATAGGTTACTGTTAATCTGAATAATTCAAATTGATGCTTAACCATTGTTAGTGACAAGTAATGTTTTCATTGTTTGCTTAGCAGAGTTAAGACATTGGGACTGTGATTTTCCCACTGCTGGGACAAAATTTTCATTCCACATTACTGTTTCTGTGGCACTCTTACATGATGCCAGGATTCAAATATGGCTGGGTTATGTGAATGACAAGGCACATACATACCCTGCCTCCAGTCCCAGTAACAAGTAATCATAGTGATCACTTGATTACTTGATACTGGAGTATCTATGTTTGTGCTGGACAAAAAAAACACTAGGGATAATAATACAGATGGTGTAGGCTAACCCAGACACTGTAAAACTGCTATACATTGAACCTTGATATTCTCTATTTATGTGAATGTGTTTTATTGGAATACAGCCACACTTACTAATTTATATAGTAAGACTTTTTCACAATAACAGTGTCACATGGTAATTACGACAGTAATAGCATAGCCCAATAAGTATGAGACATTTACTATCTGATATTTCATAGAAAATATTTACTGACCTTGGCCTAACCAAGCAATTTATTTCCTGTCCTTGAGAAGGTAGAGATCAATGTTGTAGTCTCTGATGGTATGTGTTGTACTAACTTTTAAGTATTAGATTTACTATAAAAGGCAAAATAACTATCTATGATGAAAGATGGAAAGAAAGCAGAGGATGGAAAAAGTAAAAGAAGGGGGGGGAGGAGGTGGAACATGGGGAACAGGAGAAGGAGAAAGGAAATAAATAAATAATAGACAGGAGTTGAGTATATTTTGGAGAAGAAATGAAAAAAGGGCATTAGAATCTGGAAATCTACCCAGTTGAGCCCAGGTACTACTGTGTGTGAAGACTTGGCTCAAGCCTTCAGTCCCCACCTGCTCAAGAGAAACTTCATGAGTGGTCAAGTTGTGTTGCAGGTATGATTCTCTCCCATTTGCTAGAGATGGCCAGCTTTGGTTTTATCTTTGTAAATCAGCAAAACATACTATAATTCCTAAAGTATATTCCTCCTGTCCTAGCCAATGAAAATGAAAAAAAGAAAGAAAGGAAAGAAGGAAAGGAAGGAAGGAAGGAAGGAAGGGAGGGAGGAAGGAAGGAAGGAAGGAAGGAAGGAAGGAAGGAAGGAAGAAAGGAAGGAAGGAAGGAAACTAAATGAATGTCAGGAGTAGTGGATTTTTAGTGCAGGCACTGAGCCCTAGAAAAAAAAAATCTTAAAAAAAAACAAAACACGGGAGTCGGGCTGTAGCGCAGCGGGTTAAGCGCAGGTGGCGCAAAGCACAAGGACCGGCATAAGGATCCCGGTTCGAACCCTGGCTCCCGACCTGCAGGGGAGTCGCTTCACAGGCGGTGAAGCAGGTCTGCAGGTGTCTATCTTTCTCTCCTCCTCTCTGTCTTCCCCTCCTCTCTCCATTTCTCTCTGTCCTATCCAACAACAACAACAACAACAATAACTACAACAATAAAACAACAAGGGCAACAAAAGGGAATAAATAAAATAAATATTAAAAAAAAGAAATAGCAATGTGCGAATTTCATAGATTACAAATAAAAATTTGATAACCTCCACCTTAAATGTGTAGGGAAATTTTATTACATATTCTTTTTCACATATTTATGATGCTCTTTTAGTTCATTACAATACTTTGTAGTGGGTGCCTTTTTATGCTAAAGCACTACCACTTCACACTAGAAAGTAATATAGCTGATTAAATGATAGTGAAACAGACTTATAAGGGTTATTCCATTTTATATAAAACTTACTAGTATGATTTTATCATACTATAATAGGATAATATAAGTTTTATGGGAATTAATTAAAACTTAGGCAAAGAAAAAGAATATCTTTATTATGACTGTAAATTCAACTCCAGTAAGTAAAGTGAATACTTATTACATGTCAAGTACTATGCAAGAAATTAAAAAAAAGAAAAAGTGAACAAACATGATTTTTCTGCAATAGCATGTAATAGTTCAGGAGATGAATCTGACTTTTAATAGTATAAATAACACATATAACATTTAAATAATCAGCGAAATAATAAGTGATGAAAGAAATAGAAGTTCTTTGACACCCTCAATCAATGGAAACATGAATATCATAGAAATCATGGCTATATTCTTTCATTCCTTGTTTTTTTAACATTGTCATAAGAGCTAGAATGTAAGAAAATAATGATGTAAGCATTACTGACTTAAAGAAATAAATTCTACAAAGATTTAGAAATAAAAGGATGTCTAAATACTAAAAATCAACACAGAATTTTGTGTAAAAAGGTAAAATAATAGATACAGCTCTAAAATAATAAATATGAATATCTTTTAAAATCCTGTCTGGGATCTGGCTGTGGCTTAACCAACAGACTTTCATCTCTGAGACTTATAGGTCTCAAATTCAATCTTTTACACCTCTATATACAGGAACTGAGATTGTCTGATTGCTTTGTTCAAAATAAACAAGCAAAAAAGTTGTATGGAAAGAGAAACTAATGCTGATGAAATCATGTTATTTAAACTGTACATGCATTAAACATTCATACTTAAGGTAAATTATTTTTTGTAATAAAATATTTGATATTTAACAGGGTGGTTTAGTTTCCTTTACTTTCATACATTAATTTATTTTGTTCATCCTCATCCTCTTTTATCCTAGTATGTTAGGAAAATTAGTGCCCCTTCCAAAGATGCTCATGGAATTTTCTGTGAAATATATCAGTATGTAAAATATTATAAGTAGTACAGTGGGTTAAGTGCACATGGCCTCAAAGCGCAAGGACCCACGTAAGAATCCCGGTTTGAGCCCAGGCTCCCCACCTGCAGGGGAGTAGCCTCACAAGTGGTGAAGCAGGTCTGCAAGTGTCTTTCTCTCCCCCTCTCTGTCTTCTCCTCTCTGTCCTATCCAACAACAATGACATCTATAACTACAACAATAAAGCAACAAAAAATAAATCTAAAAAAAAGAAAGATAAAACTTTAAATATATATCATTATAAAGAGTTTTGATGACTAAGATGAAGGATCTTGAAATAAAAAATAGTCTGGTATATTTGGGTGTGTACAGTTTAATAAAATAAATGCTTAAAAGTAGAAGAGGGAGGCAGAAGAGTGGATCTGATGTGAAGCTGTAGAAGGAGTCACCTCACCTAATCATTGTTGACTTTGAAAATGGAGAGAGGAGGACTATGAAGCAAGAAATGCAAATCATCACTAAAATGAGGACATGATTATTAACAGTTGTCAAGAAAAGGGGCCCTCAAGAAAACCACAATAAAAATATTCTTCCTATTTTCTAAATCCCTATATGCTGACCTCTTGATTTTACCAAGAAAAAAATGTTTCAGACTATAAGGTTATAGGGTTATGATAAGTTAGATAATTTAAGTAGAAATTATTCAATAGTCATAGAAAACTAACATATAGTAATTGATTTTCAAAACATATTTTCCCCTTTAAAGGCAAGTACATCTTGACTATAGAGAGAAGAAATGGGGAGAGAGACACCTGCAGCACTGCTTTACCGCTTGGAAAACTTGCCCCTGCTGTTGTGGACCAGGGGCTTGAGCCTGACTCATTATACAAGGTAACCTGTGTGCTAACCACTCCCCTTAACCAGGTACACCACCAGCTGACCTCTTCTGATAGTTTTCTATTCATCCCTCCCTGCCCTCCCTTTTTTTTTTGCCTATAAATTCTTCTAGGTTCTTTTTTGTTTGTTTTTGTTTTGTGCCAGTTTGTTTATTGTCACCAGGATTATTGCTTGGGTTCCGTGCCTACATAATGAATCCATTGCTCTTGCTGACCCTTTTACCCCCCCCCGTCCTTCCATTCTACATTCTCTCTCTCTCTCTCTCTCTCTCTCTCTCTCTCTCTCTCTCCCCTCTCTCTCTTTCTCTCTCTCTGGGGTAGAGAGTGACTGAGAGGGAAGAGTGAGATAAAGAGGAAGAAAGAAAGATGGACAAGTGCAACACTGCTTCACCACAGGTGAAGCTTCCCCCCTGCTGTTGGGAACTAAAAATATGAACCAGGGTAATCTTGTACATGGTAAGGTTTGTGTTTTACCAAGTGTACCATCATCCAGTCCCTAAATTACTGCTTTAATTCATTGTATTCAGTGTAGAGTCCAGTCGTTCTCCCCAACTACATAACTTCATTGCCTTGTTCTCTAACCTATAAAAGTACATGTCTATCTTGAATAAAATATGTCATCCTCTTCTTTAACAAGTGGTTGGATATTTCGGAACATATAAGTGATAAAATTTTACATTAAAATTTTTTCTATATAATTGGAAAATAATCATTTAACTAAAGAAATCAGTGATAAATGTTTCAATAATTATACTACTTATTTGTCCAAAATTAAACTCATCTTATTTCTAGTCATATTATCATATTTTATTTTTAAACCAACATGAAATAACAAAACAAACCTATATTTTGGAGTACTTTTCCTAAAAGGGGGGAGGGGGAATGTAGTTTTGTGACAGTGACAATATTTCTTTTCTTTTTTTTTCTTTTTTTAAAATTTATAAAAGGAAACATTGACAAAACCATAGGGTAAGAGGGGTACAGGTCCACACAATTCCCACCACCAGATCTCTGTATCCCATCCCCTCCCCTGATAGTTTTCCTATTCTTTAACCGTCTGGGAGTATGGACCCAATCTCATTGTAGGATGCAGAAGGTGGAAGGTCTGGCTTCTGTAATTGCTTCCCTGATGAACATGGCATTGACTGGTCGATCCATACTCCCAGCTTGCCTCTCTCTTTCCCTAGTGGGGCAGGGTTCTGGGGAATTGCAGTTCCAAGACACATTGTTTAGGTTGTCTTTTCCCATATTAGGGAGCTACTCTCTTACCTGATCCTGCTTTCTGTTCCTTTCCAGCCATGACATCATCTCCCCAGACAATAACTTGGATCCACCTGCATATCAGATTTCAGGCTCAAGGGGGCGGGGGAGAAAAACAATATTTATTTTCTATCTGCTGTGCCATTGTTCTTTAATGAACAGAGGTTGGGAAATAAGAACAGAAAGGTGAAAAACAAAGTAGAACTTGGACTGGGTTTGGTGTATTGCATCACAGTAAAGGACTCCAGAGGGGTCATTTTCAGGTCCTGGTGCATGATAGTGGAGGGGGATTTAGGCTTGCAGTGAAAAAATTTTTCAGAAAATTAAACATTTTAATACATACATCAACTATATTTATTGTAAACCACTATCCCCCCAAAAAAAAACAGATGCACTGTGTTATACTAAATTAATTTTTCTCCTAAAAATGGCATATTTAATTATAATAATGCAACTAATTTCCTAAAATAGGCTTTTAAATATGCTTTTAAATTTTTTATTTAACTTAACTGTGTACATATTTGAAATTGTATTCCAATTTTAAGGCCAGGTTTTATATATGTAGACTTGTGTTACATATTCTTGTTAAAACATTTTTCTACTGTAAAAACTTAGTAAGTTTTTGGGAGTCTGGTGATAGCACAGCGGGTTAAGCAAATGTGGCTTGAAACGCAAGCACCAGCATAAGGATCCAGCTTCTAGTCCCCGGCTACCCACCTGCAGGGGAGTCCCTTCACAAGTGGTGCAGCAGGTCTGCAAGTGTCTATCTTTCTCTCCCCCTCTCTGTCTTCCCCTCCTCTCTCCATTTGTCTCTATCCTATCCAACAACAGCAACATCAATAACAACAACAATAATAACTACAACCATAAAACAAGGGCAAAAAAAGGGAATAAATAAATATATATAAAAAGATTAAAAAACTTAATGTTTTTGAAAATAGAGATGTTTTCATATAAATCCATAAATCAATAATTCTAACTATGCAAGAAAACCTTTAATATTTTTTATAATTTTGTTCTTGTTCAGGCTTTACCATGTTAGGGTGACTTTTCCCCTCCACCTCCCTCATAGAGACAGAGCAAGAGAGTGAGAGTGTGAGAATGAGAGGTAGAGAGTGAGAGCAAGGACAACATAGCAACAAAGCTTCCTCCAATTCATTTGGGACCTGATTCAGATCTTTATCACACAAATGGCAAAACAAGCACACTACCCAGCTGAACTCCTTTTGGCCTGAAATTTTTGAAGCTATGACATGCTTGTAATGCATTATTTGGAGTGGGGGTGGCAGATGGAGGAAAGTCTCCACTACTTCTGAATTTTCCCTGGGGAAACTGTTTTATAACATGGTTGCTTTCTCAGAGGTAGAATTTCAGAGGAGATCAGGCATGTTCATGTGGTATGGCCTTAAACAAAGGTAGAATTTCATAGCCAACACATCTCACCACTAAAGTGCTATCTCCCTTTATGATAGGGGTAGGTCATAGTGTTCCAAACTCTCTTTTCACCCCTTTTCTCCTTCCCCATCCCCCTACCTCTTCTTTGAGGACTATGAGGACTATCATGTATTTATCTTTTTTCTTAAGAAAGCAGTCCTTTTTTAAATTGATTGCATAGGAGGTAAGAAAGTAAGGGACATTATATCAGTACATTGCACTACTGTATGGGTAGCAAATACAATAATTTTCTTCTTATAAATGCATACAAAATCCTGTTCTTTCCACCAGCATGGTTTGTAGTGGTGCTGGGGGTTGGACCTGGGGCCTTTAGTGCCTCAGGCTTGTATGTCTTTTTTCATAACAATTACACTATCTCCCCAATCCTATCAAAACTGTATTATGTACTACTTGTTCATGTATATATTATATATATATATATATATATATGCAAAGCAAGGTTGATCAATAGTTATATGCATTTTACTTCCCACATTAAATATGAATTTAAATACTTTTTCTGGCATACCCAATCATAGGGTATTAGAACAGGAATCCTATTACTTTAAAGCAGAGGCAATAAATTAGTAAGACTTTTTGTTTTTTGCATAAGAAAAAGTAGGAATGAGGGAGGAGAGATAGCATAACAGTTATGCAGACTTTCATGTCTGAGTCCCTGAGGTCCTGGGTTCAATCCAGAACCAAAATAAACCAGAGCTGAGCATTCCTTTGACCTCTCTTCATTTCCTTTTCTCTCCCTTCCCCACTCTGTTTTTTCTGTATTTCTCTCATTCAAATTAATTGATTAATTAATTAACTAATTAATTAAAAATGAAGGTAGTCCAGTAGGTGGCACAGTGAATAGAGCATTTGACTCTCAAACATGAGCTCCTGCTTTTGATCACCAGCAGCACATGTACCAGAGTGATGTCTGGTTCTTTCTCTCCTATCCCTCTCATTAATAAATAAAATATATATTTAAATTAAGTAGGAAAAATAAAAAATTAAATAGGAAAGATTTGAGTTATGTCAACTTAAAGTCAAGTTCTCTTTTTGAAAATACAAATATTTCTGCATCTTTCAGGGGGCCTTTAGAAGACATATCCAATAGAGCCAACATCCTTTATTTCTGCTTTTAACCTTGCCAATATAACATTTTAAAGAGTTAGATAGAGGGCTATTAACCCTCAAACATGCATTATATAGTAATAATATCAAGGCTGTCTGTTTTGCTCAAGAATAATCTAATTCTCTAGTTGTGATAAACTGCTCTGCCTTTGGCCTTCTAGTTTAGCCATTTAGGAATTGGATTATTGTCTTATAAAACAGAGGGGCAATGATATCATTGCTTAATTATAATCATTATTAAAAGTTCTGAATCTTGCCATTATCAGGAAAATGGAAGTTTATGGTACTTGAATGAATGACTCACAAAAAGGAGTTCAATTTATTTTGTATCAGGAAAAATAACACATTTGGAGCATAACACACAATGTGGAAGATAATAGCATACACTGGACAAGTGTTTGAGTGTTTTAAAACAGATAGAAATCCTTGATTTTCTATTAAAATATTTAATTATGACTGTATATGTTTTGTTCTCAAAATATGAAAAAAACAAGCAATGCCCACTAGTAGTACTCTGTAGTTTTTGTGAAAATGAAATGACATTTTTTTCAATCTTTCACTTGTCTTTATTTCATGAGTTTTTTTTAATAGAAATATAATATATGGATCCTATTTTTTTAATTTTTTATTTCTAAAAAGGAAACATTAACAAAACCATATTTTTGACATAGTGGCTGACACATAATTACACAGTACATTATGCAGTTGTAACTTAAATAATATTCACAATAATGATGTTTATCTTAGTTATTTAAAGTGTCTTGAAACCTTTTGTAAAATTCTAAATTACTATAACATAGCCACATATGTTTACATACCTGTGCAATATTTGAGGTTTAACTTAAATTGCATAATTGTCTGTTTTAATTAATATGAACTAATCTTATGTATATTTTTTCATTATTTATCTTTCTTTTTCATCTTTTTATTTATTGATTTATGTTTGTATATATTTTTTTTTTAATTTTTTTTTTCCTCCTCCAGGGTTATTGCTGGGCTCGGTGCCTGCACCATGAATCCACCGCTCCTGGAGGCCATTTTTTTCCCCCTTTCGTTGCCCTTGTTGTAGCTTCGTTGTGTCTATTATTATTGCCCTTGTTGACGCAATTCGTTGTTGGATAGGACAGAGAGAAATGGAGAGAGGAGGGGAAGACAGAGAAGGGGAGAGAAAGATAGACACCTGCAGACCTGCTTCACCGCCTGTGAAGCGACTCCCCTGCAGGTGGGGAGCCAGGGGCTCGAACCGGGATCCTTACGCCGGTCCCTGCGCTTGGCGCTTTGCGCCACATGCGCTTTGCGCCACATGCGCTTTGCGCCACATGCGCTTTGCGCCACATGCGCTTTGCGCCACATGCGCTTTGCGCCACATGCGCTTTGCGCCACATGCGCTTTGCGCCACATGCGCTTTGCGCCACATGCGCTTTGCGCCACATGCGCTTTGCGCCACATGCGCTTTGCGCCACATGCGCTTTGCGCCACATGCGCTTTGCGCCACATGCGCTTTGCGCCACATGCGCTTTGCGCCACATGCGCTTTGCGCCACATGCGCTTTGCGCCACATGCGCTTTGCGCCACATGCGCTTTGCGCCACATGCGCTTTGCGCCACATGCGCTTAACCCACTGCGCCACCGCCCGACCCCCCTATTTTATTTTATTTTTAATGATAGAGAAAGACACAAAAATAATGACCTGAGCACTGCTCAGCTCTGGTTTATGATATGGCTGGGGATTGAACCTGGGACCTCAGAGCCTCACACATGAATGTCTTTTGCATAACCATTATGCTATCTCCCCAGCCCTAAGTTCATCCATTCAATAAATATTTAGAGATTGCAGATTTATTGTCAAGCATAATACTAGAATAACTGAAGTACAGTTGCTAGCTGCATTATGTCATTGAAGTATGATCAGTGCTATGATAAGAGAAAAATGAACAAGATAGTTCTTACATATCGCTGATATTAACATTGAGAAAAGCACATTGGTGAGTCACTGTAAACAAGTCAAATAAAAGATTCATTAAAGTATTAGAGATAAAAGTTAATAAAGGAGTATAGAGGTTGAAGAAATTCTGACTGAAGGAATCAGAGACAAGATGGTCTTTGAATAAACCTTTTAAAATTAAGAAAGGCTTTAAATGTGAAGAATAAGGGAAAGACTGATTAGAAATGAGAAAATGAATGGATATATAATATTTTATGTTTATATGCAGAACTATAAAGTAAGAGTGAATAGGGAGTTGGGTGGTAGCGCAGCAGTTTAAGCGCTGGTGGAAAGCACAAGGACAGGAGGAAGGATCCCAGTTCCAGCCCAGGCTCCCCACCTGCAGGGGAGTCACTTCACAGGCAGTGAAGCAGGTCTGCAGGTGTCTATCTTTCTCTCCCCCTTTCTGTTTTCCCCTCCTCTCTCCATTTCTCTCTCTCCTATCCAACAATGATGCCATCAATAACAATAATAACTACAACAATAAAACAACAAGGGCAACAAAATGGAATAAATAAATATTTAAAAAAGTAAGAGTGAGCAGAAATTATATACAGTTCAGTAAATGAGATGATAGAAATTAAAATGGATACAGACTATAGTGAGATTGCATGTGAATAGTAGCACAGAAATGAAAAGTAGAAAGCTAAATATTAAGACTATGATTGTTGGGCAGTGGAGGAGATATCATAATGATTATACAAAAGACTTTCACTGTTGAGGCTACAAGTCTCAGGTTCGATATCCTACATCAACATAAGCCAGAGGTTAGTAGTACTGTAAGAAAATAATTATACACATATACATGCATATATATGTGTACATATTGAGTCCAGGAGATAGCCTCAGGTTCAAGCCCCTGATACTACATGGGAAGACTACATAAAAAAGAAAGCTGTCATCTGTGGAGCTATTCTGTAGTGCCTCATCTGTTACTCTGTCATCTTCACCTGGAAAAAAAAAAAAAGATCTCCCCGGAGCAGTGAAATTATGCAGGAGCAAAATCCCAAAAAAAATCTTGGTGGCAAAATAAATGTTTTATTTATTTTTTAATGGATGGAAAGATATCTCACTGTGTAGAGAATAAGCCTGGCTATGTGTTTGACTTAGATGTAAGCTCTGGAATTATTGGGAAATACTATGGCAGAGGGGGAAGCTCTGAAGTTATATTGTCTCTCCTTTCTCTGTCTTTCTATCTAAGTGGAAAAGTTTTCCCAGATATTGAAAAATAAAAAAATTCATAGAAGCAAGAAAGAATTCTAATAGAAATTTATGAAAGAAAAGGATCATGGTATATGTCTGTTTCCCACTTCCATGTTGCAGTGAGGAAAAACATTCAATACTAATAATTGAAATATGGAAAGGCTGGATGATGCCTTACTGGTCAAGTGTATGTGTTACTGTATGCCAAGACTCATGTTCAAGTCCCTGATCCCCACATGCCCGGGGGATAGAGGTGGGTCTGTGCAAACTTTGGAGCAGTGCTGCAGGTGTCTCTCCTTTCTGTCTCTAACCCTCTATCAAAATGAAAGATGGGGGGGGCATTAACAATGGAGCAGTATAGTCACTGACCTCCAGTTTTAATACTGGTGACAAATATGCAAACAGCAGCAAAATGATGGTGCAACCTGTTGAGTGCACAGGTTGTTATGAACCAGGACCCCAGTTTCTATCTGCCAGAGAGAAGCTTCATGAGTGGTGAAACAGTGCTTTATATGCCTCTCTTTCCCTCCCTATCTTTACCCCCTCTCAATTTCTCTCTGCCTTATCAAAGAAAACAAATAAATAAATATTAAAGAATCATTCATCAATAGGACAATTTTTAAAATAGAAAATAAATAAGAGATATGTACATAGAAAAGTGTTGTATATGTAGACATTTTTCATTTGAATGTCTGATACAAAAAAGATATCCAGAAATATATGAGTAATCAATATAAGAATATTTTCACTTAGAATATAGCACTGAATTTATAATGTGATCCATTAGTAAATTGTTATTGAGAATATTGAGATAAAACATAAAGAAGGCATAATGTGGAAAATACTCCAATGGTGATAAAGAAATGAAGGAGGGACCCAGATGCCACACAAACAGAAAACCATAATAGCATGAAATGTGTAAGATGCAAGATGAAAGTTCAAGAGGAAAAAGGTAACATGTACAGAATTACATTATATTATAGCAAGGGGAGAGATATGAAATTATTTTTTGCATTCGAGGAGTCACTAGTAATTCTTAGAAAATTCAGACTTAAGTGAGCCAGGCTTTGGCACACCTGGTTAAGTGCATAGTACTATGCACAAGGACCCAGGTTCAAGCCCCTGATCCACACCTGCAGTGGGAACTCTTCACAAGTGGTGATAAAGGTCTGCTGGTGTCTTTCACACTTTCTACCTCCTTCTCCCCTCTCAATTTCTCTTTGTCCTATCAAGTAAAATAGGGGAAAGAAAACAATTTAGATTGAGTAATAAGACAAAGATAAATTTCAAATAGCAGAGAGTGAATAAGAGGTACCACAGAATATCCATTGTTAATTAAACTTCAATTTTCAAAAATACAGTAAGTATTATATATATCTTGTTTGAAAATATGAAGGATATCTCCAGTTAAAACATAGTAAAATTATTTAAGAACAATAATCTTTTTATAACCAATTCATATGAGATATAAAGAAGAAATCCAATTATGAAAACATTCAACAAGTATTTATTAAGTGCTTAATATGGTTCAGATCCTGGGCTTGATGCTTAATATATAAATTTATAATGGGTGTAAAACTCATACAGTAAGATAGAAACAAACCAAATAATGGTTATATGGCATATCAAACATATATACATCACATATATTTTATATACAGTAAATTATTAATATAAAAAAGAAATGAAATTGTCTCTAAGTCTGCCTGGGAGAATGGAAGATTTGGCAAGGAAATATCCTAGATGAGACTACAGTTGAGTTGAAATCAAGGAAGATTAACACATACACAATCATGATTAGACATTAGAATGGAGGATCTGTCTTATTTTATGATTCATTTTATTTGGGTGGGACAATGGCACACCTGGTAGAGCATCTATGTTAGTTAACTGTTGCAATTTACAGGGACCCTGATTCAGACTCCCAGTCTTCCCCATCATGGGGAAATATTTACAGGCAGTGAGAGAGTGGTGCGAGTGTCTTTCTTTCACTCTCCTTCTTTGTCTCCTCCTTCCCTCTTGATTTATGTTTCTATCCATGGATATAGTCTACTAGAGGAAAGGAATATTTGAGTGCTTTGAGCACTAATGTAGTAGATAAATTAGGATCTATAAACTTTCTTAATAACTCTTACCCAAAGATGTAGCGTGACAAATTTTGTTAGGACTATCAGGTCTTTTGCATTTCTTTCTTTTTAAAAAAAACTTTTTTTTTAAGATTTATTTATTTATTGCTTTGTTTTATTGTTGTAGTAGTTACTATTGTTATTGTTATTGATGTCATCATTGTTGGATAGGACAGAGAGAAATGGGGAGTCAGATGGTGGTGCAGCAGGTTAAGCGCAGGCGGCGCGAAGCACAAGGACCAGCGTAAGTATCCTGGTTCGAGCCCCCGGCTCCCCAGGAGCGTCACTTTACAGGCTGTGAAGAGAGAAAATGGAAAGAGGAGGGGAAGACAGAGAGGGGGAGAGAAAGACAGACACCTGCAGACCTGCTTCACAGCCTGTAAAGTGACGCACCTGCAGGTATGTAGATATCTGTCTTTCTCTCCCCCTCTCTGTCTTCCCCTCCTCTCTCCATTTCTCTCTGTCCTTTTTTAAAATTTTGTTATTATATTTATTTATTTTCCCTTTTGTTGCCCTTGTTTTTTACTGTTGCTGTAGTTATTGTTGTTGTTATTGATGTCCTCGTTGGATAGGACAGAGAAATAGAGCGAGGAGGGGAAGACAGAGAGGGGAAGAGAAATATAGACACGTGTGTGTGTGTGTGTGTGTGTGTGTGTGTGTGTATGTGTGTGTGCGCGTGTGGTCACACATGGAGAGAGCTATGGGGTCCTGGTACATGATGGTGGACTATGACATAAACTGAAAGTGAGAATATTTTGCAGACACCTATCATGAGGAAATAAAAAATTGTACCTGTGTGTCAGCAACTGTACTGTAAACCATTAACCTTCCAATAAAATTAAAAACAAAAGAAAGCATGACAAAGGGGGCCGGGTAGTGACACACCTGATTGAGCTCACATGTTACAATACACAAGGACCCCAGTTTGGGCTCCCCAGTACCCACCTGCAGGGGGAAAGCTTTATGAGTGGTGAAGCAGTGCTGCAGTTGTCTCTCTTTCTTCTTCTCTATCTCCCTCTTCCCTCTCAATTTATGACTATATCCAATAAATAAATAAATAAATATAATAATTTAAAAGAAGAAGAAAATGACAAAGAAAAAATCCTATAGGAATCCTCTTATTTGTGATATTAAAGAAAAATTTTTCAGTACCATACCTCTGTGATATTAGCTATCAACTTTTATGAGGTCTTCATGATATTGAGTTACATTTCCTGTATACTGAATTTGCTGAGGTATAATTACCTTGAGATTTAATTTTCTTCCTTCCTTCTTTCCTTCCTTCCTTCCTTCCTTCCTTCCTTCCTTCCTTCCTTCCTTCCCACCAGGCTTATCACCAGGGCCTGTGAGGGCATCACAAATCCTCTGCTCCAAATGGCCATTTTTCCCTTTTTTTCTTTCTTTTTCTTCCTTTCTTTCTTTCTTTCTTTCTTTCTTTCTTTCTTTCTTCCTCTCTTTATGTCTGTCTGTCTTTCTTTCTTCCTCTCTTTATGTCTGTCTGTCTTTCTTTCTTTCTTTTTTTATTATATAGGACAGAGAGAAATTGAAGGATGTTGGAGAGATAAAGAGGGAGACAGATAGATGTACACCTGCAGAGTTGCTTCACTGCTCCTGAAGTGACCCCCTGTAGGTGGAGAGCATGGGCTCCAATGTATGTCTTTGCACATGGTAATTTCCAGGCTTAATGGAGTATATCACCACTAGGCCTCTCTTTTTTCTTTACATTTCTTTTCTTTTCTCTTTCTCTCCTTACCATACTTTCCTCCTTCCCTTCTTTGCTCCCTATCTCCCTCCCTCCTCCTTTCTTCCTTACTCCCTTCTTCTCTCTCTCTCCCTTCTTCCCTTCCTTCCTTACTCCTACTGTCCCTCCTCCATTTCTTTTTTCCTCTTTCTTTCTTTCTTTTCTTTCCTTCCTTCCTTCCTCTTTTCTTTCTTTCTTGCCAGTACAATGAGCACTGCTCTGTCTGGGTTTATGATGGTGACAGAATTTGAACCTGGCAACTCTAAGCCCTTAGCCATTTAGTTCTATTGTATAAAGTACAGTGTCATGTCAAATTATTACTCTTTTCTTTCTTTTTTGTCCCAATAAAAAATAGAAAATATATTTAAATGTTATTTAAACCTTTCTATTGTTGACAGATTTGTTTCATTCTACTTGCCTCATATACTGTTTCCTTCTAAGTTTAAAATAATAGTGCTTGTAGTCAACTTGCTCACATTTGAATAACATTGAATTTGTGTTGGTATGCTTATAATTCTGCTTCTAAAAACCCTTTTTGTTTCATTTGGTTTAATCTCCCCTGCTTAACACTGTATTCTATTTACATAACCACTGTTAACTAAGCACTACCCTCCCTCCAGGGCATTGGTGGTTCAGTGGTAGAATTCTCGCTTGCTCCGCCCCCTCTCCTTGTCACACCCTGATTTTCACCAGTCACTTTTCTCTCCACCCTCTCTACATCACATCCTGTTTACACCCTACTTGGTAAGTATATTAGTTTTAGTTTAGCTTAGCTTTGCTTAGATTGCGCTGAGTTCTGCATGAATAAAGATATACTGCATACAACCCAACCATGAGTCCCTGGTCGTCTGTCTCCGCCCACGAAGCCAACCCGACAAATTTGTAGATAATATCATTTCCAGAAGCTGATGGTCTCTATAGTTTTGCTAAGGCCATGGTACTCTTTTCTTTTTGTTATTTATTTATTTATTTATTTATTTATCTATTTATTTTATAAAATGGAAACTCAGACAAGACTATAGTATAAGAAGAGTACAACTCCACACAATTCCCACCACAAGAACTTCATATCCCATCCCCTCCCCTGATAGCTTTCCTATTCTTTAACCCTCTGGAAGTATGTACCCAGGGTCATTATGAGGTTCAGAAAGTGGAAGGTCTGGCTTCTGTAATTGCTTCCCCACTGATCAAGGTCATTGACAGGTTGACCTATACTCCCAGCCTGTCTGTTTCCCTAGTGGGGCAGAGCTTGGGGAACTGGGGACTCCAGGACACATTGGTGTAGTTGTCTGCCCATGTAAGTACGACTGGCATCATGTTAACGTCTGCAACCTGGTGGCTGAAAGAAGAGTTAACATATAAAGCCAAACAAATTGTTGATTAATCATGAAACTAAAAGCTGGACTATTGCAGGTGGAGATTTAGGGTCTCCATGTTGGAAATAGCTAGTAGGTTTATTTTAGGTATATTCCAAAGGGCCCATGACTTTATTAGTTTTTGCCTGAGTCTGACATCTGATGTGCAGGTGGATCCAAGTTATTGTCTGGGGAGATGATATCATGGCTGGATAAAGATCTAGAAATCTGGATAAGGGAAAAGAGTAGCTCCAAAATATGGTAAAAGTATATAAATATTGTTGACTGTAAACCCTATCGATTTGATCTGGTGCCCATATTCAGCTTCGGAGCCCATGTGACCTCTGCATCCCTGTAGATACAACCTCACATTCTGTGGTCATGAGTAGGAACGTTCCAAGCTGCCCCAATTTCAGGACCCATCTTCCTCAGGTGGTAGATAGAATATGTTTTCCAGCCTCCCTTTGGAGGATGGAACATTCTCTACCATTGTTGATGCACATTGACGGCAAGGTCTTTTGGGTACATTATGTTGATCCTGATGGAGATAACCAGTGACAATGGAAAGAGGGATCTATTTGAGGTCTAAGCCAATCATGTCTGTATAGGAATCCCAGGACACCCCAACTAAGACCCCAGATGATGGGGTGGTCTGATAAGGACTAAAGAGTCATCATTAAAGTATGCCAGTTTCTTGCCCTTATTCAGCTTTTGTAGTCCTTACTTTGATAAAGTTAGCTTTGTAATGATTCTCAATTCATATCAACTGATACTGTATCTGCTGATCCCTATCTAGTCAATGCAAGGAGTACCACCTCGACATGCTTCACTTTGGACTATGTCCAGAGACATCAGGAGTGGAATGTCAACTCTTCAGCCTCATTACTGGAGTGAGGCCTTTCCTTTCTAATAGGATTCCCTAATTCCACTTCCTAACAAAGCCCCCAAACCTAGATATAGACCAGGTCCCATACGATAGGGCATATGTACACATTTATTCATAAATTAGGACAAAATAAATACCTGAAAGCAAAAGTGTACAATAGCCTGCAGTGAGTCAATAAATGAAGCAAGAAGTAGAAATACCTAAAAAGGCACCATAAAGTTTCTAATGAAATAGTTTCTACTTAGACCTAGATAGCTTCCTCACCTATTTCCTTCAGTCACTCCAAAGCTAACCTTATCAAAGGTACTCTTAATGAGTGCATTTATCGTTGTAAACTTCCATATATAAATTGGTCTTACTGCATTATCTTTTTCTTTTTGTTGAATTGAGGCCTTATATAGGCAGGATTTCACTGGTCTAGGGTGAGAGACAGAGACAGAGAGAGAGAGAGAGAGAGAGAACAATACCAGAGTGTCCTCTAGTACCATGGCACATCTCATGTGGTTCTGGTGGGCAGCACACATAGCAAGGCATTTGTCCAACCCAGTGATCTCTCTGCACCACTGCATTCTTTAACTATCAATGCATTGTATTACAGTTTCATTTCCTTCGAGAATAGCTTTAATTCCTTTTTAACTTGTTTGGTTCTTTGGTTGTTCACAGTATACATATTTATGAATATATTTCTCATATATACAGGACTTTTCCAGTGCATGTCTTATTGAACTAGCTTTGTACCATTGTGATCAGCAATGTTATTTGATATGATTTAAATCCTTATAACTTTGTTGATCTTTGTTTTTAACAATAGTACACTCTGGGTATAAACTATGACAAGATGTAGTGAGCAGCATTTCTCCATATCATTATTAGGACCACTGCTGTTTGTAAGACAAAGACCAGCTGCATTTTCTTGCTAATTCAGCTTATCAGGCTATGTGCCCTCCTTAGCCTTAACAGTCAATTAAAATAATATATTAAAAAAAAGAAAAGCCATCTGCTTTCAGAATGAAAAAAGAATCAGATTCCTAACAATGTGCTAATTAGGGCTTAAGTTATGTAAAACATTGGTTAATATAAAAGTAACATTTGATTCTATAAATTTATAGGATTTATTATATGATACAGTTAGGAAGGAGAGTCTAAGACCTAGTCAGGTAATGTTTTCTTCAATACTGCATGATTACTGTTGTCTTGGCAATTACAGAACTTACTTCTCCTCCATTTTTATTGCATAGTCCAGCAAGTATATTTCAAAACTCCTTTGATGTTGATTATTAAGCCAGACTCCCTGCATTGCATAATGCTGTGGTCTATTTACATAATCATTGTTTTGTCTGAGACCCGCCCTGCCTGCAGGGCATTGGTTTAATCCCCACTGGTTAGACGAAAGCATTGCTACCTTCAAGCTCTTTTTCCACTCCGCCCCCTCTCCTAGTCATTTCCTTTTTTCCAACCTGCTACTTACATCATGGAAGGTATAAAGGCAATTTCTTTTCTGATCAATAAAAGTATTCCATTGCATTCTCCCTCAGCCATGAGAGTTCCTGGTTCCTCTCCGGAGTCCCTGAGTAAGCAGCAGCCTAGGCTGGCTCCTGCAGAGTTCTCTACAAGGCAGAGAGCACGTGCCCAGGAAGAAACACCTTCAGGCTAGCCCAGCAATTTTTTTTTTTACTCTACCAGCCCTCTTACCCTTTTTCCCCCTCCTCTATTACTAGTGCTTAATTTTGCTTTTCTGTACTGTAGACAGTAAATATAAATTATCACTTTCTCTTTAGAATCCAGTCTTCTATATTTAACTGAGAATGGTGAATTAAGCATTTGTTTGCAAGCACTTTTATGATATCATTAAGTAAAAAGATGCATTTTTTGTAATCAGGGTGAAAAGTTTTATTAGTGAATAGTTCTGTATATTGAAATAGTTGCTCTGAAAATCTAAAGGAAACAACCTAGCTTAATGTCTTTTTAAATCTGACTTGTATACTGAAATGTGTGAGTCTATGTATAACTCTGTGTCTATATAGTATAATAAAATGAGCATATATTTAGGTATATAAGGAATCAAGTCCATCCATTTTTCTCAGTGGAGAAATGGAATTCTAGAATTATAAGTATCTAAAAGTATGTGCTTAGAGGCATAAAAAATAAGTTCAATTAAACTCAGAATTTATTTCAAAATAAAAATCTATAGTATTAAGCCAGTAATAAAAAAACAAAATAATTATGTATACCTGACATATTTTAACCTGTCCAAGAGATATATTTTAGAAAGTCCACAATAATCTGCATGAAATTTGACCTAGCAAAAACTCTTAGGAAATATTATATTTTTTTATAATCAAGTCTCTATATTTTCAAGTAAATTATCAAATTAATTTTAAAATGTGCTTAACAGTTAAGTTATGTAAATTCTGTATAATTATTGACTAGACAGATTCACTTTTCTTCCACAAAATGCTATACCTCTGGGTTTTATGTCAAAGTAGTGAGAGAATGACTTAATTGTGCAAAAATTTTAGGGGATCAAAAATCTGTCTCACCCAAATAATGTCTTTGGTAAAAGGGTTAACTTCATGAGAGGTGCCTTTCCTGGAGGCAGAATAAAAATACATTTGAGTTACTCTTCCTGGGGATGTTTTGGTCTTTCCTTCGGAATGGAAATTTAATGTATATGCCTCTGATTTTCTCCAGTGCACTTTTTGGTAATGTTAACTCCTTTTAAAATTAATTCTACTATTTTTAATTATAGTGTTCTATAATTAATAGTGTTCTAGTCTAAGTTCTTCACTTTTCCAAAGGGAGGCTAGAACTTGGCTGTCATTTTCCACTCCAAAAATCTCACTGCTATGATTATAACTAGAAATGAATCAAATTTATTTCTTTTCTTTTCTTTCTTTCTTTTTTTTTTTTTAAAGCCAGAGCACTGCTCAACTCTGGCTTATGGTGGTGCAGGGGACTGAACCTCGGACTTCAGAGCCTCAGGCATGAGAGTTTCATTGCATAACCGTTATACTATCTACTCCTACCCAAATTTATTTCTTAATAATATGAAGCTAAACAGACATGAAAAAAATATAGGCTTACATATTTTTTTAATATTTATTTTATTTATTTATTCCCTTTTGTTGCCCTTATTATTTTATTGTTGTTGTCGTTGTTGGATAGGACAGAGAGAAATGGAGAGAGGAGGGGAAGACAGAGAGAAGGAGAGAAAGATAGACACCTGCAGACTGCTTCACCGCCTGTGAAGCGACTCCTCTGCAGGTGGGGAGCCGGGGTTCGAACCGGGATCCTTATGCCAGTCCTTGTGCTTTGCGCCACCTGTGCTTAACCCACTGCGCTACAGCCTGATACCCAGGCTTACATATTTTATCTTCTTTGATATCTATAATATTTTTGATTTTTATTTGTAAAATTTATATATTTGTTGTATTTTATTTTTCTTTAGCATTTAAGTTTTAAATATTTTAATTTTTTGTCAGGAGGTTAATGGTTTGCAGTATAATCATTGGCACATAGAAACAACCAATCATCTCCTCATGATATGTGTCAAGGTGTTTGGGAAACACTCTCCCAACCTACCTAGATCCCCCTCCTCTATCATACACAAGGACCCAAATGTCCCTGACAGTCCCTCTCTTAGATACATATCCAGGGAATCATAGACACTTAACTGAAGAGGCTTATGCATGTCTATATTCATAGCAGCACAGTTTTTAATAGACCAACTATTATGCCCCGTGACAGGTAAGTGACTTAGAAAGTTGTGGTACATATACACAATGGGCTTTTATGCATCTTCTTTGCAATATCTTGGTCAGAACTTGAAGGTATCATGTTGTGTGAGATAAGCCAGAAAGAGAAGGATCAGTAAGGAAAGATATCACCCATAGGTAGAACTTAAGATAAAAGGACAATAAGAGAAAACATAAGGTGGTAACTTGGACTGGGTAGTGTAACATTACTCATAACTGACCCTCCCTTTCACCCTGAAGAAGCAGAATTATAAGTCACTTTGACTGAGCCTCCTTCCAACTTTTCCTGTGTTGAACAGTTGTGTTTTAGTTGGTGTCTGATGACCACCTAGGTCTCTCTTGTGTGTACAAGTTTTCAATAAATAAATATTTCTTTACCTTTGCTCTTATTTATTTGCTCACTTATCCAAAATTCCAGTAACCAGAGAAGTGCATAATGATTTTTCTACTTCCTATGTTCACACTTCCACAGATTCTTTAGAGAAAGCTAAATACTAGGATATCCTCATGCAAACTCAATGAAGTAACATGTACTTGGGAGCTCATAAACACGCTCTTCTTGACCAAGGAATCCACCTGCCCACATAACTTTCTTGAAATTCATATTTGGAAAATTATTGATAAGTAGACATATGTTATCAACTCTGCCAAAATTTATTTTTTCATGTGTATTTAATTTTCTTTATTTCTACATTATCTTTTTGGTTCATTACATTTTACATAATGTCTTCTAATTCCATCCAAGGTGGAATTAGAAATCATCATTTTTAATGGTCAAATAGTATTCAACTAGGCATACATAGCACCTTTTTTTTTTTTTTTTTTTAGCTACTCCTCTGTCATTGGACATTTGGGTTGCTTCCAAGTTTTGGTGACTACAAATTGTGCTGCTTATGAACATTGGTATACATAAATTTATTCTGATGGGTGTTTTTTTTTCATTGATAAATCTCCAAGAGATAAATTTCAGGAACATAGGGTAGGCCAGTTTCTAGTGTTCTGAAATATCTATAGACTGTTTTCAACAAGAGTTGGGCTAATTTATATTCCCACAAGCAGTGCTGGAGTGTCCCTCCCCACCATTTCCTCTCCAACATTTATTCTTTATTATTCTTATTATTTATTTATAAAAAGGAAACACTGACAAAACCATAGGATAAGAGGGGTACAACTCCACACAGTTCCCACCACCAGAATTCCATATGCTATCCCCTTCTTGATAGCTTTCCTATTCTTTAACCCTCTGGGAGTATGAACCCAAGGTCATTGTGGGATGCAGAAGGTGGAATGTCCGGCTTCTCTAATTGTTTCCCCGCTGAACATGAGTGTTGATAAATCAATTCATACTCCCAGCCTGCCTCTTTCTTTCCCTAGTGGGGTGGGATTCTGGGGAATTGGAGCTCTAGGACACATTGGTGGGATTGTCTGTCCAGGAAAGTCTGATTGTCATCATGCTAACATCTGGAACCTGGTGGCTGAAAAGAGAGTTAACATATAAAGCCAAGCAATTTGTTGACTAATCATGAACATAAAGGTTGGAGTAGTGCAAATGAAGAGTTGGGGAGGGGGGTCTCGGTTCTGTAGATAGCTAGTAGGCATAAAAGGGCCTGTGGCTATACTAGTTTTATTTTTTTTCTCTGAGCCTGAAATCTGATATGCAGGTGATTCTACTTATTGTCTAGGGAGATGATGTCATGGCTGTAAAAAGGACCAGAAAGCTGGATATGGGAAGAGAGTAGCTGCCTCCCTCACTCCAAAGCTATCCTTATCAAAGCAAGGACTATAAAAGCTGAATAAGGGCAAGAGACTGGCATACTTTAAGGATGACTATTTAGTCACTATCAGGCCACCCCATCAGCTGGGGCCCTATTCAGGGAGTCCTGAGACTCCCAAACAGACATGATGGGCCTAGACCTCGAATAAATCAACAAAACAGACCCCTTTGTGGAACCCCACAGGACCTTGCCCTCAACTTGGATCAACAACGGTAGAGAATGTTCCATCCTCTGAAGGAAGGCTGGACATCATACTTTATGCTACACCTGAAGAAGATGGGTCCTGATATTGGGGCAGCTTGAAATGTTCCTACTGATGACCCCAGAATGTGAGGTCAGATGTAGAGGGATGCAGTAGAGGGATGCAGTGAATATGGGCCCGAGATCATATCAAATTGATGGTGCTTACAGTCAACAATATTTATACACATTTCCCATATCCAACATTTATTTTTATTGTCTTTTCTAATGTATGACATTCTCACAGATGTAAGTGGTATCTCAACTTTATTTATATTTCTCTGATAATCAATGACTTTGAGCAGTTTCTGTTGACCCTGTGGATCTCTCCATCTATAAAGTTTCTGTTCATGTCCTCACCCCATTTTCTGATAGGGTTGTTTGCTTTTATGGTGTTAAGTTTACTAAACTCTTAGATTTTGGTTATTAGTCCCTTAATGTAATTCTGTTACTAATTTTTGAAGTATTTAACTGTTTATGGAGGAATCTTTAAAAATCAATTTTAGATGCTTATAGTCATATTCTTTTTGACTCTAGGAATGTCCAACTTACTCTCAGATTTTACTTAAGCTTTTTCTTAATTTTTCTTGACATATGTCAAAGATATAGAAGTTTATAAGAAAAATATTATGTTAACTTCAACTTAAAATTTCATATAAGAAGTGGTATGTCTCAGACTGACCAATAGCTCACTTGGATAGTGCCTTGCTTTTCTGTGTTCATGACCCAAGTTTGAGTCTGACCCCTGACACATTAAAGGGAATTTTGGTGCTGTGATTTACTTTCTTTTTTGTCTTTGCTTCTTTGTTTCTCTAACTATCTGAAAAAAATAATAATGGATACATCTCAGAGACATAAACACTTTATTTGGACCACAGTGCCTCATTTTAACATTGTTCATCCATTCATTCAATATGTTGTATATTATTCTGATGCAGGACTTTTTTTTTCTTTTTCTTTTGCCTCTAGGGTTATCACTGGGGCTCATTGCCTGCACTATGAATCCACTGTTCCTGGAGGCCATTTTTTTCCATTTTGTTGTCCTTGTTCTTATTGCTGTTGTTGTTGTTGAATAGGACAGTAACTGCGCTACTGACAGGTCCCCAATACATGGCATTTTTTAAGTTTAATGTTCATGTAATTGCATTTATTATGAACAAAATTCAGTGCTTTCTTTGGCTACTTCATGAGTATATGTATGGTTGACTGGTAACTGTATGTCTTTTAGTCCTTTTTTAGACACTGAAGACACAGTGATCACCAATAACTACATAATCTCAAACTTCATGAAGTATATTCTAACCTTAGACACAGGAGTGTTATATTTCCACCAATTCTATAATTTCCTCCCAAGGCACAGATGAAGACCAGAACTATAACCCTTCTTTGTAGATAGTTTGATTCATCTGATGAGGTCTAATCAAAGTCTTAATAGCTAAAATATTATATACCACATTCAAGTACCTCTGTGAAAACTTTCCTTGCTACTTGATACTCTCTCATTCTGTCATGTAAAATTCCAAAATCATGGAATGTAGATAATATAAGAAAGAAGCAGTTTGGATCCCTGAGAAAACTTTCAGATACATTGTGATATAATAGGAAGCAAACTTATGTATGTTATATAAATATATTTATATGTTATAATACATATTATAAATATATATTATACTAAATAGTATACTTATGTGGCAGACACAAAATATGTCAGAAGAGAATACGTTCCACATTTATAGGCTGATACTAGCAGTGGGAATATAGGTCTTCAGTAGTTCATTTTGAACATGTTTGTCATCTTTTATTTTTTATGATGCTGTGTTCAACCTGTGAATATATTTCCCTTTGGTTATGTATATTGAAAAAAAGTAGAATTTGAGTGAATAGATGTAAGTTGATCCTTTTTTAAAAAAAATTAATGCACATTATTTTTATTGCAATGAGGAAATTAATACAATAATGTTTTCATAGACTGTTTTCCAAATATTGCATATATATGCACCCTATAAAAAAAGCCACAAAATATTTAATTTTTTGAGAAAGTAAAGGAAATAATGTTTCTATTATGTCATTTTTAGACATTATGGAATCCAAGGATCAAAGAACCTTACAATTTGAATCCCCAATAATGAGGAAATGAGTGATCAGAGAGGTTAAACAATTTGCTGAGTATTATATAATTTGCAAGCAAGTGTTGAAACCACATTGGTCTGAATCTCAGTCTCATTAACTTCTAATGATCCTACTATTCCCTGGTAATGTCAGCAAATTTTGAAATTCAGTATCTTGTATAAACATTTTACTGTGCTATGGATATAATTCCACTGCATGTATTATGTTTATGGACTTTTTTTTTTACTTTAATAGGGTAATGATATAATAGATGCATTCCTTACATAGTTTTCTAACAATAACATATTTTGGTAGGTGCTGATATCTTTAATTTTGTATTAGACTAGAAAGAAGAGTAATGTTTATGTGATCAACTGATATTTAATTTTGAGGCAGAGTGATATATCCAAGTTTTACCCATATTTTTAGTCATTTTATGCCTAAATGATTATTTTAAAATATAATTTTATTTGCCATTTATGAGAAATAGATGTTCTGCATTGTTTTTTATGTTGTTTCAGTTAAAAAAATACAGTATATCCATACTGGATAGCTTTCAGTACTTTAAATATATACTTAGTTCTTTTTTGTTTGTTTGCAGTACCTATCCCCAGGAATGTATGGCATGAATTCTCATTTTTCCAGAATTACATAATATTATGAAAGACAGGAAAAAAAAATTCTAGATATTTATTTTAACTGATTCTTTTTTTTTTTTTTTCTTCCATGGTACTTTTAGTCAGAGTAGGATATAACAACAGTGAGTAGAATATGTGAGTCTTGTATCTCTTCTCTTTAAAGGGATTATTTACAAAGGTATATAAATCAAACTGAGTAGCTAAATCAGCATAGGAAGAGGAAAAAAGCGGTCAAAGCAATTTATAGTCTCCTTCAACTTAATATTATCCTGATGAATTATTGACTGATTATGAATTTCCTTGTATCATTTCAACAAAAGAAAGCCATATGAAACATATTTTGACAAACTGGACTATTTCTGTTTTTAGTTTTTATTTATAAAAAGGAAACACTGACAAAAACCATGGGATAAGAGGGATAAATCCCACACAGTTCTCACCACCAGAACTCCATATCCCATCCCTTCCCCTGATAGCTTTGAACTATTTCTGTATGGAATGCTTTTCTTAATGAAATTTAAAAGCTTCAATGTATTTTATAATGTCAATTTACATATTGTAGCATTTTAGTATATTTGCCTTTCCCATTATAAGAATTCCTCTATATACCACTTTGTGGGAAAAAAATTATTTAAAGAATGACATAGTTGAATGTGACAATCCATATGTTCTGAAAAAGCTTGACAACAGAAAGGACAAAGGATGACCCTTATAGGTAGTAGTGGCCATTATAAAGGAAAACAAGGCTTGCTTGGTGTAAGGATCACCTTTAACATTCTCTGTGAGGGGCCAGGGCAGTGGTGCACCTGGTTAAGTGTACACATTACTGTGTGCAAGGTCCTGGGCTCATGTCCCCAGGCCCCTCCTGCAGGGAGGAAACTTCATGAATCATAAAGCAGTGCTGTAGAATTCTCTCTTTCTCTCTATCCTATCAAATAAAAGAGGGAGGGAGCGAGAAGAGAGAGAATGAAGAAGGGAATGGAAGAAAGGAGCAGCCAGAAGCAGTGGATTTACGATGCAGGCACCAAACTTCAGCTATAAGACTGATGGAAAAAATACATACATACATACATACATACGTACATTCTCTGTGGGTACACACAGCAAAGTTAGATCACCAGCCTGTTCAAAACCCTTGAGGAACTTCTAGACTGAAGTTCCAGCTTGTTAGCATGTCATTCTTTTCCCCTCAAGATGTAGTTTTCTAGGCTGGGCAGGTAGCATTGTGGTGATGCAAAAACATTTCATGCCTGAGTTTCTAAGGTCCCAGTTTCAGTCCCTGACACCACTATAACCCAAACCCAGAGCTTAACATTACACTGGTGTCTTTACTTCTCTCTTTTTGTATCTTTCTCTTTATATCACTCTAAATAAGACAAATAAAAAAAATAAATAAAAGATGCAGTCTACTGGGCCAACAAAATAGTTCAGTGTGCTGTTTGGTTATGCTAACAACCCAGATTCAAGCTCAACTCCCCACCAAACTGAAAGGAATTTAAGTGCTGTGCCCCTCTTTACTTTCAATATCACTTTTTGTCTCTTTTGGCATCCAAAAAAAAAAAAATTAAGAAAAGACTAAGTGTCCTACATCTCCATATGCAGGCTCTTACTAGTTCCATCCATTATGTGTTTATGCTGCTGTAGTAGAAATATCTGCCAATTCATAAACTCAGTGTGCCAAGGTTTAATCTAAAATGCATACTCATCTCTTACTACAAACCTCAATTAGACCAAGTAAGAAAAATACAGAAGAATAATCAGTCAATGTGACCAACTGTTCTTTCCTCATTTTACTTAGAAAGATCCAGACTAGTAGCACACACACACACAAAATGAACCTTTATAAAACTAAGATTCTACTATATATAAATATATAATTTTCATTATCTCAAAACTTTTCAGCGTTTATTTAGATTTATCTTATAGAAGTGTATTATTTTTAAAATAGTATTTCACAGTTAGCATCTCATAATAAATATTATTCTTAATTTCACAATTTCTTTTTTTTTAAATTTTTTTTTTCCTCCAGGGTTATTGCTGGGCTCGCCGCCTGCACCATGAATCCACCACTCCTGGAGGACATTTTTTCCCCCTTTTTGTTGCCCTTGTTGTTGTAGCCTCGTTGTGGACATTATTATTGCCATTGTTGATGTTGTTCGTTGTTGGATAGGACAGAGAGAAATGGAGAGAGGAGGGGAAAACAGAGAGGGGGAGAGAAAGACAGACACCTGCAGACCTGCTTCACCGCCTGTGAAGTGTCTCCCCTGCAAGGGGGGATCAGCGGGCTTGAACCGGGACCCTTAGGCCAGTCCCTGCGCTTTGCGCCACAGTGCTTAACCCACTGCGCCACTGCCTGACCTCCAATTTCACAATTTCTATCCTTTGAAATTAAGATTCCAAGAATTTTGTTCTTTCCATTCTCGGGTTATTTACAGGTATCTAATATGAATCTTTCAAATATTATCTGTAATATTTTGCTAATAATTACTCCCAAGGTGACATCAGTTTGCCCTGATTAGTTAAGGAAAAAAGGACTGAGGGCAGAGCTATGGATACCTAGTCACAGAAAGTTGGCTCTCTCCCAGAAAATAAATTTTACAACAAAATAACTCAACAAATTTCATTAGAAAACAGCTGGGATTTCTGGTGAAGAATAGAACATCACTTTCTGAAGGGCTTTCGATTACAATCATAGCTAGAAAACACTTCCCTGCATTACTGCGGCTGCTGCTGCTGCTGCTGCTGCCATGAGAGGAGTGGAGGAAGGCAAGCATCACATTATTTTGTCTCTAGTCAGAAGAACGAACATTTTTTTATAAATGAAAAAAATAAAATAGGATATAATTCAATTAGAAAAGAAAGGTGGTAGCAGAGGAAAATAAATGAAGTTGGTGTCATTGAGTGAGGCAATATGAAACTTCAGTGATGGGATTTCCAGATTCTTTCCCTCCTCTTCCTGCTATCTTGACTTCAATATAAGGTCTCTTACTAGAGTTGATATATTTAACAACTACAACTCAAGTTACATATGGAATTTATACAGATCACAACACTCTAATACAAGTATAGCACAATGGTTCAATATTTGGAAAATAATTATACTAGAACATTACTTGTTTATTTCAAATTCAAAATATCCTGGTGTTTGACATTTTATGACTTTTCAAAAAATTATTTTATTAAATAAATATTGACTGATAAAATGGTTACAATTACATGAATATAACTTCCCATCCTTCCCTGGTAAATGTATGCACAACACTGCCACCAACAACTTAGGTCCTGTTCTACCACCATTCATTGAGTTCCCAACAGTTTCAGCAAGGATATAGGGAAGGGTCAAGGGAGGATGTTGGGTGGACATATTTCTCTTAATACTATATCTGGCATCCTTCCTATAAAGCCTTCCTAGTTTTAACTAGAGGTGACTTTAGAGGTTTACATACTGCTTAATATGTATCCAATCAGAGACTATCCAAAATCAAGTATTTTAGCTAAAATATCTCACCTTTACTTTATTTTAACATAAATATATTTTATTTATAACCATTATGTTTACTTATAATCAAGCAGACCAAATATTTACTTAAAACCACAACATGTGATTAAAATCACAGTACCTCTTTCACTGCCAGGCTACACTAGGGATTATTTTGACATTTTATAGACACTTTTTGAAATCATGAACAGAAGGAATTTCAGAAGTATTTTATAATTTTTCAGAGTGAGAAACAGAGAGATACCACAACACTAATATCTTCCCTTTTTGCAGTAGTATTCTCTTCTGGTACCCAGACTTTACCCTGGCTTGAGTGCATGGCAAGGCAAGTATCCAATCTGATGAGGTTTCTTTTTTCTTTAGGGTATAAGTGTATATTTCTTATTCTTTCTGAAAAACATTACACAACAATGTATGCTATACTTGTTATAACTTTATAGGTTGAAAAATAAACAGGATATCAAAAACTTGAAAATATTTTTTAAAAATAAATTACATGGTATTTCTTTACTATTTTCTCCTCTGCACCTGCCTAACTTCTTCCTGTTCCCAGTCTGTTAATGTGGACATTTCTGACTGCACAGGTGGTATTTACTTCAATATTAAAATGAAAAGTAGTGATGTTTCTACTTTTTCTTTATGTCTACTTTCTGTCATGTGTTCATATACTCTGATTATTTTCTCTATTTACAGTCCCCAAATATAAACCTTAAAATGTTTAAATTATGTGCTTAGAATTCTGAATAAATGGAAGGATAAGCAGGCTGCCAATTTACTTCATGCGTAAATGACTGGTAGAATTGAGCCTGCAAACTTACTTTATGACAACAGTCTTTTATTTTCTGTTTCTAGATCAGATACTGTTCCTTATTTTCTCCAAGTCCATGTGAAGCATTCTTCACTTCATTCCCTGCCTCTTAATCATCACAAGGACATCTATCTCCCTGTGCCAATGTAATCTCCCTCTACCTCTTTTATAAAGATACTTTTCGTAATTAGGATTCATTGGGGTTATTCCAGAATAATCTCCTCGTTGAAAGATCTTTATCTCATCATCATTACTGGCAAACACCTTTGTCCTATATATAATAACAAAGAAACAAACAATAAATACAGTTTCTTATCACTCATCATGTTCTCCCTCTTGTTTACACTTTCACTTTCTGAATATTTGCTTGGAAATCTAGGATTAAGTAAAATTTGCTTTGATTCATTATGTGTTCTTCAAAATTTTATGCAAATGGATACTGTGAGTAAAAGTCAAAACACATAAAACTCTTGATTAATATAGAATAATTTAAATGAATTCTAAGATCACACTATTTTAACAAAATATGATATTCTTTTTATTCTCTCTGTTATTTAATATACATTTTTTTTCCCCAGAGCACTGCTTAACTCTGGCTTATGGTGGTGCTGGGGAGCTAGGGATTAAATTTAGGACATTTTATGTCTCAGGCATGAAAGGCTTTTTGCATAATAATTATGCTATCTCTCCGGTCTCAAAATATACTTATAACACATAGATAGTTCCTGAATAAAGAAAATCAAATGTATTTTGTGTGATCATAACATAATTACTTCATGGTAATATCCCTTCTGAGGAATACTGTATTTCTTCAATTAAATTGATAAATCGTTTGACAAACATGTCCTATTGAACATAACTGAATTGTATATGAGCATTGAGGATTTTGCAGTATGTTAGACTTGAGTTGAGATTTTAAAGCAATAGTGGAGATTGAAAATAATGAGTATATATGTATTATATACTGGCTCATGAAAATTGTGGACTTCTGTGATTAAGACTTTCATATCAATTTAGTTATATTTCTCACATGAACTTTTTTATTGATACGTCTAGTTAACTTCATTTGTCTAAGCATAATTATAGTTCAGAAAAAGGGAAAGTTGCCAAAAGTGTGTGTGATCTTTCTAGGTTCATAGTAGATTAATCTCCTTAAAACCTCATTTGATACTGAAAAAAATGGACCGACCAGTCAACACCCATGTTCAGCAGGGAAGCAATTACAGAAGCCAGACCTTCTACCTTCTGCAACCCACAATGATCCGGGGTCCATGCTCCCAGAGGGATAGAGAATGGGAAAGCTATCAGGGGAGGGGGTGGGATATGGAGAATGGGTGGTGGGAATTGTGTGGAATTGTACTCCTCCTACCCTATGGTTTTGTTAATTAATACTTTCTTAAATAAAAAAAAATGGGTATATTTATAATCTTCAAGCACAATCTTTGTGATTTTGTGTTCTGTATGTTTTCCACATAGACATATTTTATTTTAAAATAATATGTCCAGCATGATAACTTTCTTTTTTTACTTTTTATAAATATTATTTTAAAATATTTATTTATTTATGTACTTATTTATTTATCTGTTGGATAGAGACAGAGAGAAACCAAGTGGAAAGGGGAAGATAGCAGGGGAGAGAGATAGATACACATGTAGTTGTTCTGTTTCACCACTCAGCTAGCTTCCCCCATGCAGGAGGAGCCTGAGATCTTGAGCCTTGATCCTTGCACATTATAACCTGTGCACTCAACCAGTGTAACACTGCCTGGACCCCAATTTGATAATTTCTTCAATGTAGTCAGGCATTTCCAATATTCACTATTCCTGTTGAAAATAAATTTTTTTTCTTTCATTTCTATCTTTATTCATTTACATTCTTCTGTAAGGGAGAGTCATCATTTCTCTTCTATTTATTTCTCTTCTGTTGTCTCCAGCTTCACTGCTCCAGGATGGCTTCTTCATCTGCAGTGGGGTCATTTCACAAGAGGTGAAGCAGGTCTGCAGGTGTCTTTCTCTCCTCTTCTCTCTCTTCCCCTCTCAGTTTCTTTCTGAGAATAATAGTAACAACAATGACAACAACAGCAACAAAGGAAAAAATGGCCACAGGAGCAGTGGATTAGTAGTGCAGGTACTAAGTCTTAGTGATAAATCTGAAGGCAAAAAAAAAAAAAAATTAGTGAAACAATACTAGTTTGGAGGACTAACTTTGCTTGGGAGTCATTAAGGTAATAACTATTGGTCAGTGTAACTATTCTGAAACTTTAAAAATTTTAGTATTAGAAGGGTGAATATGGGATGATCTCACTCTCAGGCCGAAGTTGAAAAACAAGATCAGAAAAGAAAACACAAGTAGAACCTGAAATGGAATTGGCATATTGTACCAAAGTAAAAGACTCTGGGGTGGGTGGGTGGGGAGAATACAGGTCCATGAAGGATGATAAATGACATAGTGGGGGTTGTATTGTTAAATGGGAAACTGGGGAATGTTATGCATGTACAAACTATAGTATTTACTGTTGAATGTAAAACATTAATCCCCCAATAAAGAAATAAATTTTTAAAATTTTAGTATTGTTTCTTTTAGTCAATTGTATAGATGCTTTCTTATATATTAACTTCCACTGATGGGCAATTGGTTTCCTTTCCAAATCATTATATTGACGGATAATGGTTTACAGGATGGTTATTGGCACATGGGCACAATTTCTGATTTTCCTATGATAAAGGCCTATACAGGGCAATGAACTTTGTAATTGCAAACACTGTTTAGATGTTCTCTGCACTTGGACACCTTCAGAATAAATTCCTTGAGGTGGACTGAAAGTTATTGTAAAGTTCCTCTTGGGAGCATGATGCATTTGGAAAGCGATACTGTATAGTGACTAAGAGCATGAACTTTGGGACCATGTTGCCTGGACTCATAATCCTGGTTCTCTTCCTTAGCCAGGTCATGACCTTGGGCAAGTAACTTAAGTTTCTGTTTTTCTAATGAGCAGAAATGAAAGTTAATAATATCACCTTTCTTCTAGGACCCTGGAGATAATAAGAGTTAATTTTCTGGGATTCTTATCTGTAATAAACAATAGCCATTATTTGTTAATGTGGTTATTCTAAGACTTGGTTAACACACTAGCCTTTATTTATTTACTTGAAATAAATTTTTATTGAGAAATATTGTTTCTAAGTCTGTTGTTGTCTGAAAGGTAAGATTTCACACATCTCCAAAGTGTGTGTTGACACATCTTATCCGATACCAAAGTACCATCTTTCTCCCTTGCTTGCTGAACACCACCACCACCACCCCGCCCCCCTGCCCACCTAGTGACCTCAGATCTGTAGACACAGGCCCAGTTTTACAGTCTGCTTTAGTTAGCATAGGACCTGCTACCAGGTCACTTCTAAGTAAATAGCAGATTTTCATGTCCTTTTCTTTTCACCGATTATGAAGCTTCCCCCTGTGCAGGTAAGGCTGGGGACTTGAACATGTGTCCTTGAGCATGCTAACATATGCATTCAGTTGGGTGACCACTGCCCAGCCTTGACTTCACTATCTTTAACAGCTGAGTTGTATTTCATTGTGTATATATACCACAATTATACTAGCCACTCATCTGTCCTTGGGCATTTTGGTAGTTTCAAGTTTGGGCTATTACGAATTGTGCTGCTACAAACATAGATCTTTTATGAGAAGCATTTTTATTTCTTTTGGATAAATCCTCAGGAGAAAAATTGTTGGGTCATAGGGTACATAACATGCAGTCAATTTTTCTTTCCTTTTTTTTTCACATAGAGAGTGAAAGAAGGAGGAAGGAATGAAGAGAGGAGAGGAGAGGAAAGGAAAGGAGGAGAGAGAGAGAGAGAGAGAGAGAGAGAGAGAGAGAGAGAGGAACATTTGCAGCATTACTCCACAATTGTGATAATTTTGATGCTTCCCTCCTGCAGGTGGGAACCAATGGATTGAACCCACATCCTTACACATGGTAGCATGTGAACTCTATGGATGTGCCACATTCTGCCCCCTCTTTAACTCACTTAAACTTGTTTTCTTCTACTTTACTATTGAAATTGCTTTTTAACTAGGTTTTCTCCATCTGACTGCAATCTTTTTTTTTAAATAACAATGCCAGTATTGTCTTACATAAATCAAATGTGGGTATTTCAAACTCTTACATCTTCTCTTTCTATCCATTTTCTAATAACATTAAGTGAATTTCAGTTAACACTGATAGAATAATTATTTCTAAAAAAATCTAATAAATCAAACAGTTTGGTAAATAATGTACTCACAACATGATTTATAAAGCTAGAAAATGATAATTTTATGTGGGGGAATTTTTTATCAGTAATTTTCTCATGACATTTATCAGTTATAATATGTATAATTTATGTATATACCATCTGTCTTACCAGACAGTAAGTACCTCAAGGGCAGCATCCATATAAATTGACATTGCAACATCTCAAATTTTAGCTTCATGAGTTGTATGTGCTAAGTTGTTTTCTAATCTATAATGATAAAAGGAAAAACAGAAGGTGAGAAAAGTAGAATGATCATCAGGAATAGAACAATAAAAGAAAAATATGAAAAAGCGTATAGGTAAATAATGTGAAAATACATGGGAGAAAGAAGCTGGCTAAAAGGGTCAGAATTTGTGGCAATATTTGTGTATAGTAATTTTGAGAAAGACAATATGATTAGATCTTCCAGAACCCCTTATTATAATGATTATTAAGTCTCTACTGAGATATATTTTTTAATTACTAACAGCTAAGTATTATGCCAGATATGTTAGAAATTATTGACTGTAGTTTTGTCTGCAGCTTCTAGGGAATGTTTGGCCATATTATAAGTCATCAACAAACCTTCAGACTAAGATGAAGTTTTCCTTAAATGATATTCCCAAATTATGTCTACATCCTTGTAGGTAAGGTCAGGATTTACAGAGTAAACATAGAATTGGGTATGTGTGAATACAACAGTGGCAGTATAAACATCTTATGAATATACACAAAACATTTGAAACGTATAGAATTTGATGTAATCACTAAAATGGAGGTAACAAGTCAGATATAGAGTGGCTTACATACTAGGAGAGAGATCATTCAATTATGCATGCCACTGCTGTATTCACACATACCCAATATATAGAGAGTGAACCCAAGTGAGACACTAGAACCATTAGAGACATTAGAAACATTAGAGAAATTAAAGAGATTAGAATTTTAGGAGGCAGACACAGGCAGAAAATTAAGATTAGAAAACACATGCAGGAGACATTTTTTTCATAGTTTGGGTTTTCTTTCAGGGTCTCATTTGTTATTTTCCCATTTCTGATAATATTTCCCTCAAAAGCTTTCTTCACTCCTGTCATTAATGTGTCAATTAATGTTTGGATAATTTCCTTATTCTTAGTTGTTTCTAACTTATTGGGATTTTTTTTCCTGGCTCCTGTCCTGGTTTATTGCTGCAGAGGTTTCTTTGTATTTGATTATTATATTTGGAGCTTTTTGTAATTTGTGTCCTTACTGTTGTTATTCAGGTATGGTGTGGGGTGACCTCAGGTTTACTGGTGCAGAGACTCCTGAAGCCAGTCTTGTGGTCTGAGGAGTGGAGCTAATGTGACACCACTACCACTGCCTTTGGAAGATGAGAGGAAGGGTCTCCTGTTCAAATTGAAGTGGAGGAAAGATGACTAAAACAGATACAAAACAAATAAACAAAGGCAACAGCAAACCAAACTCCTCCCAAAAAAACCACACACACACACACACACACACACACACACACACACACCACACACACACACACACACACACACACACACACACACACACACACACTCACACACACACACACACTGAAGACATATACAGTGAGAGCCAGGGAAGGAATTAACAGAATAACAGAAAGTGTGTGTGTGTGTGTGTGTGTGTGTGTGTGTGTGTGTGTGTGTGTGTGTGTGTGTGTGTGTGTGTGATTGTTTCAGTGGGCAGACCTATCAGTCTAAAAAAGGGATTGCTTGTAGTTCAGATCCAAATTGTAGAGGGTAATGGAGGCCTGAAACAGCTAAGGAAAAACAAGCAAACAAACAAAAGAAAATTAAATGAAATAGAAAAAAAAAAGAGGTGGGGGGACCAACCATAGCCAACAAAGAGAGTATACGCAGAGAACCAAGGAAGGAATTAACAGAACAATTATGTGCTTACAGTTTGAGAGGGTTTTGATTTAATAAAGTTATTCCTGATTGTTTCAGTGGGCAGATCTGTCAGCCTGTCAATTTACTCAGGGCTGTCTGTAGTTAGGTCCAATCAAGCAAGGTCACATGGATCCCTGCTTTCTGACAATAGGTTCAGCATTCTGCTTGTCTCTGGATGCTCCCATTTCCTAAATAAGCCACCTATGGCCTGAGGGATGGGTTGGGGGGTGGGGTGCAATGGGAGACTCACTGTTCAGCTCTTTGTCCTTTTCAGTAGCCTTTGCCAATTCATAAATGGGTTATAATTTTCCATTGTGGCTTCTCTTTGCACCCTCCTGTTTAGTTTCCTACTGGCTTAGAATCCTGTTTCCATTTAGAATTGCCAGATTATGAAGATTTTTTTTTTTTTTAAGGAGAGTCAGCCTAGATGCTGTCCTCACCCAGCCTTCTTCACTGTGTCCTCCTGTGTTTTTTATTTTCTATGTGGTCACCATCTAATTATCACTGTGGGAAGGCACAAAAGCCATATGTAGCAGAGGCCATTTAATTAAAATATGTATATATATTTGAAAAAGATCTAGAAGGAAATGAAGTTATACACAAATAAAGACAATGATCTATATAATACATAGGAAAACTGAAAAATAGTCTGAAATGTATGACAACCAGAAAAAAAGTGTTGGGGCCAGATGGTGGTGAACCTGGTTGAGCGCACATGTTACAGTATGCAAAGACTCTGGTTCGAGCCCCTGGTCCCCACCTGTAGGGGAAAAGCTTCGTGGGTGGTGAAGCAGTGTTACAGGTCTCTCTCCCTCTCTACCACCCCCCCCTCTATTTCTGGCTGTCTCTATCCTAAATAAATGATAATTTTTTAAAAAGAAAGAAAAAAATGTCTTGGGTAGAGGTTCTACTTTCCTGGATATGTCAGGTTTTCAAAAATATGTAGTGGTTAAGTGAATCTCATATTTCAGTCCTTGTCTTAGCAGTATACCTATTTCAGTGTACATATTACCATGTATAAGGACTGGAGTTTAAGCCACTGTTCCCTACCTGCAGAAGGAACACTTTATGAGTGGTGAAGCAGTTCTGCAGGTGTCTCTTTGTCTCCCTCTCTAGCCTCCCATCTCAACTTCTCTCTGTCCTATAAAACAAAATAGAAAGAAAATAAAAGCTGCCAAGAGCCAGGTTCGAGACCCCAGCCCCCAGCTGTAAGAGGAAAGGTTTGCAAGGGTGAAGCAGTGTTGCAGGTGTCTCTCTGTCTCTCCCACTCTCTATCATCCCACCCCTCTCAATTTCTGGCTGTCCCTGTCTAATAAAAAAGATAATAATTTTAATTCATCAATTTATTGATTCAGAAATCTAAAAATCTTATCTGTCCAACAATTTTGGATGAATTTTACTTTGATTATACATTTTTAAGTATACACTCCTTCCAAATATTGTATTTCTACTGAAATATATCATACTCGGTACCTAATCTACATTAAGTGGGACTTTCTACTTATGAGACTTCTTGGTGTTTTTGTGGTGAAATTATAAAATTCTGATATTTTCTTCCAATTCCTATATTCTTATCTTTCCATGATTTAGTAGCATCTGGAATGTTAAAAGCCCAAGCCATGTTTTTCTACTACATATCAGTAGTTGAGGCACAAATGCCTTACACATATTTGTTGTAGGTCTTTAAACGATCAATTAGATTAAAAAGCATGAAGACCAGAACTCAACATACTTGAGTTTAGGGATCACAAAATTATGGATCACCACTGTAATCTAATTTTAAAGCCTTGGATAGCTAATGACATCATATAAAATGAAATTCTGTATTTACAACAATATAAACAGAGGTGAGGTTGTCATACTAAATGACAATAAGCAATATAGAGCAAGGCAGATACCATAAACTCATGTGAAATAGTAAAATAATAATATATACTTAGACTAGTGTGGTTGGTTATGCTGTAGCCTGTAAGAGAAGGACTGAAACTACCACCAGAGACCTTTGGAATCATCCAGAGAATGGTCCATTAATTAGACATGTAAGTCAGCTTTTTATAATCACAGCGGAGTATATGTTGACATACATTTGAAATCATAATAGCATGTTTTTGAGTTAGGCTTTTATTTAACAAAAGATCAAAGTTACAACATCTGTGTATGCCACCAAAGATCAAGATTAGTACTTCTGTATGTATCATTAACCTAATGATCGAATACCTCAAATTAATACTCTTTTATCTGTAAAGCACCTAAAGGGAGTAGCATACCAAAGAAGTAACTCGAGGGAGTAATTCACCATGCTGGGTTTCCATTCATGTGGGAGCTCAACTTTCTCATGCTGGTTTTCCAGTCACTGGAATTCTATCTGAGGTTTTCCTCATATTTAGTATGCTACAGAATATAATATCATTTTTTTGTAAATTCTTATTGAAAGGTGAAAGTTGGGGGGTTTGGAGGACCTAAAGATTTAGAAGGATAATTCACATGCTGATTCCCATTGATGTACACCTGAAATGTATAAAACTATATATTGCAAAGAAAATTCATTAAACAAGCAATGAGTGTGTATATATACATATACAGTAGATATAGATGTGATCTATATTTTTTTCAGTGTGAATTATGTATACATTTTTATCAATAATGTCTACAAAGCAGTAATAATGGCATTGTTTATTTTAGAAACTATCTAATTACATGAATATAACTTCCAATTATTCTCTCTTTAGTTACCTCTAAGTGCTTGAAAACATTGTAGATGTCCATTTCCAATAAAATGAGAAATACTGGAATTGGAAATCAAAATCACTGGAATGCAGACACTCATGTCTCTAAAAAAAAAAAAAACAACAACAACAACAAAAGTTTCAGCTATGAACCACTTAGATTAAATAAAAAGTGTTTGGTCAGGGTGATGACAGTCACATCTTGCATGGAAACAAGCCCATTATTTTCCATGACTGTTGACAGAAGAGTGCACAAGGCAGGTCATTAACAGAAGCAACTACCACTATAAAATGCTTATAGATGCCAGAAGTTGGAATCATGGAAAACTTTGCAGGTTGGTCAAAATACAGTCATTTCCTAGCACAGTCTGAGTGAAGCAGAAGAGATTTGCCTGAAGTGTCAGTTCTTTTCCTCAAAATTCTGGAACAAAAAGATATTATTCATCTTATGTGTTACATATTTTTATGACTAACATATGGTTTGATCCAAGAATATAGTGATACTCTTAACCCTGGTCCTTGAACATAGCATTATACACCAAGGTACATATTCAATATATGTACCTTGGTGTACATCATATTGTATATGATGTTCAATAGTACATCACAAACTGTCATAGAGGATGATTATGCAAATTCATGATTATTGTTCATTGAATTAACAATTGCTTAAATTTTCTTTTCTCTTTTAAAATCTCCAATATTTGAAGCTTTTGTTTTACCCTTTTATGTTTTTTTTTAAGATTTTATTTATTTATGAGAAAGAGGAGGAGAGAGAGAGAGAGAGAGAGGAAGAACCAGACATTACTCTGGTACATGTGCTGCCGGGGATCGAACTCAGGACCTCATGTTTGAGTGCCCAATGCTCTATCCATGGCGCCACCTCCCAGACCACCCTTTTATGTTCTTTTATATTTTCAATCATGAGAAATTAGTTTACAGAATTACATGGTTTTTTTAAAGCCAATATTGATCTTTGTGTCAGATTTTAAAATTGTGATTTTTCACTATGTAGTAAGATTTATTCTATAGGAAAAATCTATTTCAACTTATAATGAAAGTAAACACAAGTAAAATAAAAGGTCCATACGTTGATGACTAAACAAAAAATAAGTAATATCTTTTAGAGGAATAATAAATATAAATCAAAAAATTCTGCAGAAATAGGTGACTTTTAATTGGTCTGTTTTTGGCAATTGAAACAACTCTGACAACCAAAGAGTATAAAAATGTGCCCAAATTTCCACATGACCACATTAATTATACAATTTATTTCAGTGTGGTTATTTGTAATATAGAGTTCCTGTTTTAGTTTATAGAATATGTATTTATAGAATAATGTTTATTTTGTTATCAGAAGTGGATTGTATCATATGAATTACTTTAATTTTCAAGAACTAAAACCTAGAGAGATTATCTTTTCTATTTCAGATATACAATGTACAATATACAACCTTTCCTGAATTTATAGATGCTAGTTTCTTTCTTTTTTTTAAGATTTTTTTTCTAATGATTTTATTTATTAATGAGAACGATAGGAGGAGAGAGAAAGAACCAGCCATCACTCTGGTACATGTGCTGCCTGGGACTGAACCATTTTGTGGGGCCCCCAAAAATGTCCTGTATAGATAATTTGTATTTTAATTTTGGAGATGATGAATTGTCATGTTAAATATTTAGACTTTTTTACCTTAAATACTCAGTTACCTTAGCAAATTAATTTTACTTTTATAAGAATTTTATTGAGAAACCCTTCATTTAACTTTTCCTGGTAAGAATGTAGCTTCAAAGTTACACTTTTAATCTTAAAGTTAATGTTTAATAAACTTCAAAAATACACACAAACATGTAGTCTTTAACACACAAGAGGAGAAAAACTTTTGTTACGAAGTCATATCATTTCAAACACAAATTTAGAGCTGTACTGTCTTAGTTGAACCATTTTTACTCACACAGTTTAAGACTAAATGTTTCAGATTTATAACAAGACTTTTTAAAAAAAATCAAAAGAGGAAAAAAATTTTTTTTTTAGGATTGTTTCTGGACGTCTCCAGAAACCATGGCTGTGTCCAGCATTTTTATATAAAGTCAATTAAGTTTCAGAGTACTCTGAGCAAAATGGGCCATACAAAAAATTCAGTCATTCAACTCGCTCACTTACAAAACATAACTGGCCAGTCATAGCATGGAGCAGGGGTTTATAGCTGTAGAATTTTTACTGGAATAGTGACAGCAGACTGTTTGCCTAGCCTGATACTTTCAAAGGGTGATGGGTGAAGCAAAGGGTGTGGGGTGTGGTTTATCTGGATAATATATTAGGGCAGTGGCTCCTTTCTTGCCACCATCTGTGAAAATTGTGGGGGCAGAAGGAATGGGAGTGTGGGAGGAAAGTCTAGGCACCAATAGAGGCAACAAGGGCAGCAAAACTACCCATTTGTCAGAAGGGTAATGATTATCTAATTGTCATAAGAAACCCATTAAGCTTATGGCAAAGTGTGAATGATGCCATAGCAGCCATTCTGTATCTGACAGGGACAAAGGAATTACAATGGTGTCTGGTTATCTCCCAAAAACCTGTGTAGATCTGTCTCTGCCCTGATGAATCATGGATGCTAGGGTTTCAATTTCAGTTTCAATTTTCAGAAGGTGATGGGCTCCACCTATAGGGGTGTGAAGCCACTCAAGCACACCATGGCTCTGATAGAGGGCCCCAACAAATGTTAGGGAAGAGTTGAAGATTAAGAGGTTTACAGGGGAGGAGGGGAAGAACTGTGCAAGACACATATCTTAGAGTGCTCGATTAACCTTATCTAGGGCTGAGGAAGCTGTGGGGGTTACTGTACATTTGGAAGTTGGACATTTGTCTCCCTTTAATAAATCAAACAATGGCTGAAGGGTACTAGTGGGAAGATTCAGCCACAGCCTGAGCCAATTAAGGTTACCAAGGAAACTGTAGAGAGGCAAGAGTGAGGTCAAAAGGGAATGCAATACAGGGATTTAGGGGGTGAACCTGGGTTAGAGAAAGTTCTGAGCCTAAGAAGGTTATTTGAGGAACTAGTTGTACATTTTCAAGGACTATATTGAGGCCAGCCTGCTTTAAGGCAGGGATGAGAAAGTCACACAGGACTGAGGGATCTGTGTTTGGTTTATGCCATATTAAAATATCATCTACATAATGGTAGGGTCAGTCTTTTTGGGAGGGGCCCCTGCTAATCTCCTGAGAGCTGTGATCAAAGTCAAGAGGAACCAAGGTGTGGCCTAGAACAAAATGTCCCAGAGACAGAGAGCCTGTCTGGCAAAAAGGAGTAGAGGATTTGGGGATCCTCTTGATAAGAAAGAAGGTTGCCCATGACAGAGGGGTCTCAGGAAAATAAGAAGAGGGAGGAAAAGAACCTCAGTGCATACCAGGTTGCAGAGAGCCAAGCAGTCATGTACTTACCTAAGTCTGCCACTTGTGTGTGAAACCAAGAGGGGGGTCGCCCCACATTCGGGAGCCAGATATAGGGTTAGCGTTGCAAGAGGGAGAGATGACTCAGGAACTAAGTTCATGGCAGCAAAGCAATACAAATCTTGTATTAGGTTCATGATTGTTCAACAATTTGTTTGGCTTTTTATGTTAATTCTCTTTTCAGCCACCAGGTTCCAGATGCTACTATGATGCCAACCAGACTTCCCTGGACAGACGACCCCACCAATGTGTCCTGGAGCTCCACTCCCATACTCCCAAAGGGTTAAAGAATAGGAAAGGATCAGGGGAGTGGAGGGGATACGGAAATCTGGCGGTAGGAATTGTGTGGAGTTGTACCCCTCTTATCCTATGGTTTTGTCAATGTTTCCTTTTTATAAATAAAAATAAATAAGTAAATATAGGCCGCTTTGATTACAACAGTAGAAAGCCTGTTTATGCTACAAGGAGGTGGGAGATTGCTGCCAACTGTTTTTTCTTCTATTTCTTCCTTCCTTTCTTCTGTCTCTGTCCCCCCTCCCCTCTCTCTTTCTTTCTTTTAGCTCCAGGGTTATCTCTGGGGCTCAGTGCCTACAGCACTATGAATCCACTATTTCTGTAGTCATTTAAAAAAATATTTTTTTTTGGATAGGACTTAGAGAAATTGAGAGAAGAAGGTAAGCTAGAGAGTGAGAAAGAAAGATAGATACTGGCAAACCTGTTTCACTGCTTGTGAAGTGAACTTCCTGAAGGTAGGGAGCCTGTGGCTAAAATCAGGATCCTTGTCCTTTCTGTGCTTAACCCAGTATGCCCCTCCTCCTGCCCTTCCAACTGCATTTTTCTTTAACTGAGAACTTAACCCTTGCTTTTCTCTTTAAACATTAACTCCTTCTTTCCTCAAATAGACTTCCAAATTTTTAATGAGTGAACTAATTCATATCAAGTGATCCTTCTAAATATAAAAACTCCTAGAGAATTTATTCAGATTATTAAGCAACAGTGTGCAGAATTAAAAGAAATAGACTATTCCAGCAATCTTAACATTCCTTCCTCACTAATCAATACAACAAGAGGACAGGAAATCGGTAAGGATACAGTGCACCTGAACAACACAATCAACCAACTTGACTTAATTGATATCTTTAGCAGAAGAAGTGGGGACTTTTTTGTCATTTTGGCACAGGTAGAGATGTCTTGGAGAGAATACAGAAGAACTATTATAAGATACCTTGAAATATTTAATTTTCAAAAGTTTTCAAAACAATTTTTAATAAAGTACTATCTTAAAAAAAGTTAGACATCTTGCAAGCTAGGAAACATTATTCATCATACATTTAAATGACAAAATATTTGAATCCAAAATATGTATTTTTATGATTCTAAATTGAAGCCAGTAACAAAATTAATGACATTAGATTAGAACTCATAATTTAATAAATATACAAATAGGGGTTCTAGTTCTCAGCATATACATTCCCCTTAGCTGTAGTATATAAAGCAAAGAATATCCAGGTAAATTTGATTGAATCAATTGTATAATGTTGCAGTGTTGGGAAAAAATTATTTTTATTCTTTATTTATTATACTAAAGGAAAATAAAACCCTAAATTTTCTGCTGGAGTTCATCAATGAATAGAACTCTTGGTGGTGAAGTTTGCACTGAAGAAAACACAACCTAAAGGTGGAGAAAGAATAATATCTAACAGCAACACTTTAGTTCTCTTTGCTACCAATTTCTAAAAGATAATTATAACCTTAACTGCAACAAGTGTGGATTAGGATGCTGGGGTGGTTGTGGGGCAGGGGGAGGAATCCTTCTATATTACTAATGGGAATGCACCTTGATCCATCCCCTGTGAAAAACAGGAGACTTCTCAGAATGCTATAAATGGACCTGGCAATTTGTTTTTCTGTGGTTATATCTAAAGAAAGTAAATATAATTATGCTACAGAGTTCTAGATTAATTAACAGACTCATAGGGTATGGACAGAACTAATAGAAATCTTATGATGTGTTTTCTTACTGAGTCCTCTTCTTCCTCTGAAAAATATCTGATAACCTTTGGGAGTCAGAACATCTTATGACAGGCTGGACTTTTAAAAAATAATTTTTCTTTTGTTTATTCTCCAAATATCTATGTTAGAATACCAAATTTATACCTGAGGCTTCTTACCTTTTTTTTCTTTATTTCCCTTTGTTGACCATGTGTTATTGTTGTCGTTATTATTGATGTTGTTGTTGGATAGGACAGAGAGAAATGCAGAGGAGGGGAAGACAGGGGGAGAGTAAGATAGACACCTGCAGACCTGCTTCACTGCCTGTGAAGTGACTCCCCTGCAGGTGGGGAATCGAGGGCTTGAACCAGAATCCTTATGCCAGTTTTTGTGCTTTGCACCACGTGTGCTCAAGCATCTTAACTTTCATCAAGTCAGTCACCCTACTGATTGAGAATTCTGAAGAAAGGGGTTGGGTGGTGGTTAACCTGGTTAAGCTTACATGTTATAACACACAAAGACCCCAGTTCAAGCCCCCCAGGTTCCTACCTGCAAGGGGAAAGCTCTGTGAGTGGTGAAGCAGGGCTTCAGGTATTTCTCTGACTCTCTTCCTCTCTATTTCTCCATTCCCTCTAGATTTTTTGGCTGTCTCTAGCCAATAAATACTTAAATATAAATAAAACTAAAAAAATTAGAAAAAAGAACTGTTAAGAACATATTGTGAGTGTCTTGACAAATATTTCTGGGACAAATATTGTTTAAAAAAATAATCTGGAAAAAAAAATGCTAGAATTTCTAATCACTCCCCATTTTCCAGGTGGCATCTAATTAGCTTGGTCTGTCTGCAGCAACAAACCACTTGGGTTCTGTTTAGTCAGAATCCACATTATCAATAATGTTCCATCTTAGAGAAATGGAGAAAGGAGGGGAAGACAGAGGGGAGCGAAAGATAGACACCTCCAGACCTGCCTTACTGCTTGTGAAGCAACTCCCCTGCAGCTGGGGAGTCGGGGGCTCAAATCTGGATCCTTATGCCAGTCCTTGTACTTTGCGCCACGTGCACTTAACCCACTGTGCTACTGCCCAACTTCCCATGAAGCATTTCTTATCACCATTGTATCAGTGTAGTTGAGACAGATAATATAAAATGGAAAGTTGTAAGAAGCTTCTGATGGTCTTTCTTTATAAAAGACAATAGTTAATATGACAAATATTCAAGGCATCTCTCTTTATCTCATTTAGCCACTGCCACATTTCCTTGTATCACTAGTAGCAAAATTTCATAAAATAATTCTCTCCAGTTATCTCCATAGCATTTTATTTCTTTTATTTCCTTCTTAATCACCAAAATCTAATATGTCCCTCGCTACTCAAACTAAAGCTACCTGTTGGTCATCAGTGGTGTCTGAGTTTCTTAATCCAAAGGAAGTTTTTCTGTATATAACTTATAAGCATCACTCAGTATAATGAAACATAAAAATTAGAAATAGAAGACTAAGTGTTTTTCTGCTGAAAATAAGAAATCCTTTCCCCCCTAGTTTCCTATTTTAGGTGGCATTAACTTCAGAAAAACATCTAATTTTCAAAGCGTATATGTCATAAACCTCTCTCTGAAATGTATAGTAATATAAAACAAGCAGTAATTTTTGCAGCCTTGTGATCCACGTGTGTTCTTCTCTTGGCATATACAGTACCAGGGCTTGAATATAGAACCTTATGTATTCAAAGTCTGCCATCTACCAACCAAATGTCTCAAACTGCTCTAAATCTTTTAAACTTAGAAGTAATAGCTACTTTAATTATTTTAATATAGGAGACACTATAGGGGACCTGGTGATGGTACACATGCAGTTTAGTCCACACGTTATGATGCTCAAGGACTCAGGTTTGAGCCCTGCTCTTCACCTGCAGGGGAGATGCTGCAGGAGCAATGAAGCATATTTGCAGGTGTATTCACTGTACCAGCATTAAGTCCCTGTGATAAGCCTAGTTGCAGTAAAAGAAAGATCGAGAGCAAGAGAGAAAGAGAGAGATACTGTTAAATTTAAATCTTATAATGTTTAAAATCAGAAAGTAACTATCTTAAGTAGCCCTCTTAGTAATGAGTAAAATAGATTTTATTTTATTTTATTTGTAAAAAGGAAACACTGAAAAAACCATAGGGTAAGAGAGGTACAACTCCACACAATTCCCACCACCAGAATTCCTTATCCCATCCCCTCCCTTGATAGTTTTCCTATTCTTTAAACCTCTGGGAGTATGGAGCCAAGGTCATTGTGGGATGCAGAAGGTGGACGGTCTGGCTTCAGTAATTGCTTCCCTGCTGAACATGGGTGTTGACAGGTTGATCCATACTCCCAGCCTACCTCTCTCTTTCCCTAATGGAGCGAGGTTCTGGGGAATCAGAGCTCCAGGACACATTGGTGGGGTCGTCTGCCTGGGGAAGTCTGGTTGGCATCATGCTAACATCTGGAACCTAGTGGCTGAAAAGAGAATTAGAATATAAAGCCAAACAAGTTGTTGTCTGATCACAAACCTAAAGGCTGGAGTAGTGCAGACGAAGAATTGGTAGGGTCTCCGTTTTGTAGATAGATCGTAGGCATATTTTAGTTATCTTCCAAAGGGCCTATGGCTATACTAGTTTTGTTTGTTTGTTTTTTCCCTGAGCTTGAAATCAGATATACAGGTGGATCCAAGTTATTGTCTGGGGAAATGATGTCATGGCTGAAAAAAGGACCAGAAAACTAGATCAGGGAAGAGAATAGCTCCCAGATATAGGAAAGGTGATAAATATTGTTGACTATAAACCCCATCGATTTGATGTGATCTAGGGCCCATATTCAGTTTAGGAGCCTATGTGAACTCTGCATCCCTGTAGATCTGACCTCACATTCTGTGGTCATGAGTAGGAACATTCAAAGCTACACCATTATCATGACCCATCTTCCTCAGGTGTAGCAAAGAGTGTGTTGTCCAGCTTCCTTTTGGAGGATGTTCCAAGTTGAGGGCAAGGTCCTATGAGGGCCCACAAAGGGGTCTGTTTTGTTGTTCCTGATAGGGATGTCCGGTAACAATGGAGAGAGGGATTTATTCAAGGTCTATGCCCATCTTGTCTATTTGGGAATCTCAGGACTCCCCAAATAGGGTCACAGCAAAATAGAAGTTTTTATTATCTTCTATCACTTAGCCTTTAGCCACAAAGCCAATTTTCTGAAATTTGCATTTCTTTTTTACTTAGAGAAATAGCTTTTTGATAGTTCATTCATTTGTTACCATGTTAAAGAAAAATAATAATGTAGCAGCTGGACAGTGGCTTAGCTGGTTGAAAGCACATGTTACAATATGGAAGAACTTAGGTACAAGATCTGGTGTCCTTTTGGGGGGGTGGGGTGGAGCTTTACCAGCAGAGAATTATGTCTACAGGTATCTTTCTTTCTCCTTCTCTCCTTCCTTCCCTCTCAATTTCTTTTTTCCCTTTCAAAAAAAAAAAAAGTCTACCAGAAGTGATGGATTCAGTGTACAGGCAGTAATAAATAAAGAAAATGATGTAATGTAATAATATTTATTCAAATGAATATAAAATACACACAAACTTGTATAATAAAAGTCTGGCTTTTAGAATGTTGGAGCTATTTTAGTAAAGTATATGACAACTATGTATTAAATTGGACAGCAAAATGTGGCAAGAAAGAATACTGTTCTGAAGTACATAATATGAATATCATATAGTCTTAAATTAAACAACCTCAATCATAAAATGTTCACTGCTACAATGTAATATAATTGAATCCGATCTTTTTTCAGTCATTAGATGTTATCCAGATAAATTTATCTTTACAATTTTAGACTTAAATTTTAATGTCTAAAATTACTACCAAAAGCACACTGGTTAGTTATGTTGAAATCAGCAGAGTTGAGCACTGTTCCCATTTCAGAGTATTAATGGATGAAGATAATTGAATAAACACACTATTATTAAAATTCAAGATTTAAATGTAAATGTTTTATTTCATTAGGATGGAAAAATGGATAGATTAGATAGGTGTGCAGGTCAATATAGACAGAAATAAGTTTTAACTTTCTGTTTGTATGTCTATTTATAAATTATTCTGGCCTGCTTTTAGACATTTTAATATAATTTTTGTCACTATTATATATTTTTTTAAATTTTTCTTCATCTGGCTTTTTTAAAAATAACATTGTCTTTGTTTATTGGATAGAGACAGTCAGAAATTGAGAGGGAAGGGGTTGATAAAGAGACAGAGAGACACTTGCAGCCCTGCTTCACCACTTGTGAAGCTTTTCCCCTGCAAGTGGGGACCGGGAGCTCGAACCTGGGTACTTGCGCATTGTAAAATGTGCGCTCAACTAGGTATGCCACCACCCGGCTCCCTACTATATTTTTTAAAGTATGTAAAATAACTAGTGTATTAAATGTTGTTCAAAATGTAGCCTTCCACTTTAAGTAGATAAGATAACTAAAGAATATGACAATATAAATGGACATAAGTTTAAATTCAATGAAATATCCTGCTGTTGAAGAAGTACAAAAAACTCAGGAAATATGAACCAAATTTATTTATTTATTTATTATTTTTTTATTTCCACCAAGGTTATTGCTAAGACTTAGTGACTGCACTATAAATCTACTGCTCCTGGCAGCCATTATTCTTCTTCTTTTTATCCCCCCTTTTTCTTTTTTGAATTTTTACTAGATATGACAGAGAGAAATTGAAAAAGGAAGGAGAGAGAGAAAAAGTGAGAGAAAGATCGACACCTGCAGACCTGCTTTACATCTCTTAGAGCAGACCCCCCGCAGGTGGGGAGTGTGAGCTTTTCCATTATTTTATTAGTGATTCAATATTTATTAACAAAATTATGAGATAACAGGTGTATACTTCCACAATGTTCCTACCACCTGAGGTCTGTGTCCCCATCCCCCCAATTGAAAACTACAGTAGTTCTCACAAATTCACAGAAATGAATTGACTATTATTATTACTTATTAAGAATAGTCAACATGGGTTATTATTTCTATGACTATATTTACATATATTTACCCATTTTTTTCTGTGGCCCTGCCTTCTTTTCCTTTCTATGTCACACCTAAACTTATTGCTACTTCTGATTGTTGTTCCTTTTTTTTTTCTCTTCTCTCTCTGGGTCTTTATGGATTTGGGTTTCAGAGCCTTCTGGTCATCCTCCATTAACATTTGTACCCCTCTGAGAATATGGACTAACATTATTTGTGGGCTACAGAAGGTGGGAGTTCTAGTTTCTGTAATTGCTGCTCCACTGGGTATGGACATTGGTAGGTCAATCCATATTTGCAGCCTATTTATATCTTCTTCTCATGGGGCAGGGCTCTGGGGAAATAAGACTTTGGGACACATTGGTGGGGTCATCTGCCCAGGGAAGCCATGATGGAATCATAGTAGTATCTGCAACTTGGTGGCTGAAGCGCAGTAAGATATAAAACAGGACAGAATTTTTAATGAACAGGAACCCAAAAGTAGGAATAGAGATGATGGTAACGAGGACCTTAAGGTGGAAAGTAGCTAGGAAGTCTATTTTAGGTATGTTCCAAGGGACCCATTATTAGTAATATTTGCTTAAGCTTGATAGCTAACATGCACGTTGACTAAAAATATTGTCTGGAAGATGGTATCAGACTTGACATAGAGCTAAAAAGCTGGATTCAGGCATAAAGTAGTTCCCAACTTAAAGGAAGTATATAAATACTTAATTATTTACCACATAGTTCTGACCCAGGGCCCATATATATATTTACATTTAGCATAGGAGCCTGTGTAACAGTTGTTCACACATAAATACAATTTCTCATCTCCTTGTGACATATTTCTGCATAGTGCTCTAACCTCTAACTTAGGTTTATTCCCACTATTCTGTACCAGGACCCCAACACTTTCTCTACTACTTCAATTCCTCTCCTTCACTACAGGGCTGGTACTTTGCTTTGGTACAATAAAGTATACCCAGTCCAAGTTTCACCTAGTGTTTTCCCTTTGTGTCTTTGTTTCTTAAATTGCACCTGTCAGTGAGATCGACTGTTATTTGTCTTCTTTTTGTCATGTTTCGTTTACTATACTCCCTTCAAGTTCTATCCAAGATGAAGCAAAGGAGATAACTTAATTGTTTCTAACAACTGAGTAGCATTTCACAGTGGTGAATTATGGTATTTATGCCAACAGAATTTGTCACAAGAATTTTCTTCTCTTTTTGTTCCCAATAGTTAACTTATTCCCAGTACTTACGTTATTCTTTTCATTAATAATTTTGAAGTTATTTTTAAAAGGATAATGAACATGTGATCCACTTAGTAAATTTATCTAGGCTGAAAGAGTATTTATCAAAGTGAGTTTGGTGTCCCTAAGTGTTCCTTCTAATCCTAGTAATTAAAATATGCTATATAGCAATAATCTTCAAACACTCTTGCTTGCACATATTCTAAATGGATTTCAAAAAGTAATTTAAGTTGAAATTTAATTTTATTTTTCCTATCACAGTTATCACTAGGGCTTTATTCTTGCATAATTATAATACTCTTGATAGACTGGTTTGTTTGTTGAAAGGCAGAGAGGGGAGATCTAATGAAAGAAGGAGAGTTAGATTAGCAATGCTTTATCACTTGTGAACTTTCCCTTTTGCATGGTGCTCCTGTGTAGTAAATGAATAGTAAACCTTAAAACATTGCACATGATGAAGTATGCACTCTACCAGGAGAGTTATTTCTGCACCAAAATTAACATTTTAATTTAAATTCCATTATAACTAAGAGGCTGCAAGTACATATTGTATAATTATTGGCATTTTAAAAAGAAAATGTTATAACTTGTTTAAATTTATGCAGTGAAAACAATATCTTTGTAATAAACTACTCATCAGTATCTCAACACTTTCATAACAAAGCTTTTATTTAATGTGTTTTCTTCTTTATTTTTTTGTTATATTGTCACTGTTGAATTTCATATTAGGGAAATGTTTTTGTGCTTATGAGATTTTTCATTTATCATTTATCACAAATATCCCTAACATAATTATGTAGTTTAAGTATGTATACAACTATTTTTTAAATATTTTACTGATCATACACAAAGGAAATACTGCATGATTGAATGAAGCAGTGTTGTTATCTGATACAGAATTTCTAAAGCAGCTATTCTCAGAAAACAGAAATTTAACACAAGTCCAAAAAACTGTATTGACTATAAACCATTAATCCCTCCACTAAAAGACAATCAAAAATATATTTTGGGGGATCGTCGGGCCTTAAAGCCAGCCCTCCCTTCTCTGCTCCGTGCTCCATTGCTGACACTATGGTCTATTTACATAATCATTGTTTTGCCTGGAAGATCCCCACCACGTTATCCCCTAATGGTATTGCTAATTCAGAAAAAAACATCACAACAGTTGCTAAGGACGCTTCCACCATCCCAGCATGCCTTTTTCCTCTCTCCATCCCTTTCCTAGCCATTTCCATTTCTGACTTGCCACTTCCGGTTTTTACCCTATAAAGCCCCCTGCTGTTCTGGTTTCACTTTTTTTCTCTTCTGCGTCCCTACCTGGAGAAGACCTAGAGAAGGGCTGGTGTGCATAGCAGGAGGCAGCCATTTTGCTAGCTCCACGTGGCCTAAACCGCTATGCTCACACAGGACTCTGGGATGTCCACATCAATAAAGAATTGTATTACCACGCTGCCATGAGTTCCTCCTCTTTCTCTCCAGTGAAGCTAGCCTGGCAGGGGATCGGGCGGTAGCTCAATGGGTTAAACACACATGGTATGAAGTGCAAGCACTGGTGTAAGCATCTCGGTTCGAGCCCCTGGCTTCACCTGCGGTGAAACAGGTCTACAGGTGTCTATCTTTCTTACCCCTCTCTGTCTTCCCCTCCTCTCTCCATTTCTCTCTGTCCTATCTAACAACAATGACATTAATAACAATAATAATAATAATAACCACAACAATGATAAAACAACAAGGGAAACAAAAAGGGAAAAAATGGTCTCCAGGAGCAGTGGACTACTCCAAGCCCAGCAATAACCCTGGAGGATATATATATAGTTAGACTGGTGGACTGGATAAATTTCTTAAAGCTAAGTATATATTGAATAATTTGAGTCTGAAGAAAAAAGCATACATGTCCTTGAGATTAATTTATAACACTAGTAGATATAAATATGGGCTTGGCAAAGTAGACAATGGACAGGTTTTTAATTCAAGAAGATATCAAAACCCATATACCTTGTAGTGAGCATTCTAAACCTACTAGAATGTATGTATGTATGTATTTTACCAGAACTTTGCTCAGCGATGGCTTATGGTGGTGCTGGGGATTGAATTTAAGACCTTTGGTGCCTCAGGCCTGAAACATTTTGTGCAGAACCATTATGCTGTCTCTCCAGCCCCAGAATGTATCATTTTAATGTTAAACTAATAATAGACTTGTGTAAAAATTCAGGTACTATCAGAAATATATCATGTGGTTCTTTGTTCTATCAATAGTAATGGTTGTATTGTGGTTTTATGAATTCTAAATTTGTGTTGATAATTATTACAATTCATGCTGACTTCATTGCCAGAGTGTGGTTATAGTAGATTATGCAACTACGATGCTGCTGCTTCAAATTTTTAAAAAAAGGCATTTTTATATGGTGGCCAAGAATAATAAATAGGGATTGAAAATCACTATAATATAGTAAGATGTCAGGTTACAAAATTAACATACAAAAGTCAGTGGCATTCCTTTATGCAAACACTAAATCAGAAAAGAAGAAATCCAAAATCCAGTTCCATTCATTATAGCAGCAAAAAGGGGACTAAACCTCTAAAAAAATAAATGAAAAACTTGTATACTGAAAAATTTGAGTCATTGTTGATGGTCATAACACCCTAAACATAGGAATTATGAGTTACTATTCAAGGAGACAGGAAAAGACACAAAAAAGTGGAAAGATATCCCATGTTTATGGATTGGAAAAATTGTTATCATCAAAAACAACATTCTACCCAGAGCCATAACAAATTTAATGCAATTCAGATCAAGGCCCAACCTTTTATTTTTTTAAGAGAATAGAAGAAATGCTACAGAAGTTCATCTGGACCAGAAAACTAGAATCTTCAAAACAATCTTGTGGAAAAAAGAACAGAACTAAAGACATCACACTCCCAGATTGCAAGCTATATTATAGGGCTATTGTAATCAAGACTGTTACTGAAACAGTGAGAGGCCAGAAATAAGCCCCTACATCTATGACCATCTAATTTTTGATAAGGAGGCCCAAACTATTTTATGAAGAGAATCTTTTCAACAAATGATGCTGGGAAAATTGGGTTGAAACATGCAGACAAGTGAAACTGAACCACTACATTTCGCCACACACAAAAGTAAGCTCCAAATGAATATAGGATTTGAATATTAGAACAGAAACTTTCAAATACTTAGAGGAAAATATTGGAAGAACTCTCCTCCATCTAAATTTTATAGGTATCTTCAGTGACACAAATCTAATTGCAAGGAAGACTAAAACAAAAATATGAGAATGGGACTACATGAAGTCGAAAGGTTTCTGCACTGCATAAGACACCTCCACTCAAGCAGACTCCTTACAGAATGGAATATATTTATATGCCATATATCAGACAAGATGCTAACTAAAATATATAAAGTACACACCCAACTCAGCAGCAACAAAAACAGAACAACAACAAATGACCCCATTTTAAAATGGGAAGATATAAACATAGTATTCACCAAAAAAGAGATCCAAAAGGCCAACAGACATATGAAAACATGCTCCAAGTCATTGATTGTCAGAGTCAGAACTGCAAATAAAGATAACAATGAGATACCACTTCACTCACACTGTGAGAATGTCAGACATCAGAAAAGGTAGCAACAACAAATACTGGAGAGGTGGGGCCAAAGGAACCCTCCTGCACTGCTAATGGGAAGTAAATTATAACAACCTCTGTGGAGAACAGCCTGGAGAACTCTCAGAAGGCTAGAAATGAACCTAACCTATGACATGGCAATACCTTTCCTGGGGATATATCCTTAGGAACCAAACACACTCAACCAAAAAGATCTGTGTATACCTATGTTCAAAGAAGCACAATTTGTAAAAGCCAAAACCTGGAAGCAACTCAGATCTGTCCAACAACAGAAGAGTGGCTGCCAAAATATGGTATATACACACAATGGAATACTACTCAGCTATTAAAAATAGTAAATTCACCTTCTTCGTCTCATCTTGGATGAGGCTTGAAGGAATTATATGTTAATTGAGATAAGCCAGAAAGGGAAGGATGGATATGGGATGAACTTACTCATAGACAGAAGTTGAGAAATAAGAACAGAATGGGGAAACACAAAACAGAACTTAGATTGGGCTTGATGATGTATTGCACCAAAGAAAATGATTCTGGGAGGGGGGAAGAGTGCTTTCAGATCCTGGTATATGATGGTGGTGGAAGACACTGCAAGGGGTTATAGTGTTTTGCAGAAAACAGAAATTTTATACATGTACCAGCAACTATATTTACTGTGACCTATAAACCATTAACTCCTACAATTAAAAAATGGGCCACTTTAACTGTTTTATTATTCATTGATAAGTGCATTCCAGTATTTATACAATTGTCACCATTACTCATTTCCAGAATGCTTTTTATTACCTCAAATTGAAATTCTGTGCTGTTAAGCAATAAATACTCCCAGACCCTGGGAATCACCATTCAATTTTTTGTTTTTATAAATGTGACTATTCTGTATATCTCATGTAAGGCAAACCATGCAGTACTTGTTCCTTTGAATCTGCCTTACATCACTTAATGTAATATTTAATTATTGTTATATAATACTTGTAACATGTGTTAAAATTATATTCCTTCATTTTTTTTTAAAATCTCACTATTTGATTCACCATTGTGTAAGTTGTGATCGACATCCATGAAGGGGATATATATTTTTAGAGAGATCAAATGTCTAACTGGACTATGCATAAAAATTCTACAGAAAGGAGTTGTACATTTTAAATTCATGATTTGTTTATAGATGTGGCTTTAAAAGTGCTTAGGACAATAGCAGTTGGACAGTGATATGAATTGATAAAATACAGTGAAAAATGACAATGATTTCATTGCTCCTGTATAAGAACTTAGAATAATATGTTCATACATTAGAAGTTAAGTACTTATTTTTTAATTACCTCTATTTATTTGATAGAGACAGCCAGATATTGAGAGGGAAGGGGAAGATAGAGCAGAGAGACATCTGTAGACCTGCTTCACCACTTTTGAAGCTTTCCCCTTACAGGTAGGAAAAAAAACTGTAACGTGCGCTCAATCAGATGTGCCATCACCTGGCCCCAATAAAACAGGGATTATTTAATTTTTATTTATTTATTTTTAGTTTGTTTCCTTGTTTGTTTTATAATATTTATTTATTTTCCCTTTTTGTTGCCCTTGTTTTTGTTGTTGTTGTAGTTATTATTGTTGTTATTGAGGTCATCGTTGTTGGATAGGACAGAGAGAAATGGAGAGAGGAAGGGAAGATAGAAAGAGGGAGAGAAAGATAGACACCTGAAGGGACGCCCCTGCAGGTGGGGAGCCTAGGGCTTGAACCGGGATCCTTATACCAGGTCCTTGGCTTCACACCATGTACGCCTAACCACTGTGCTACCACTGACTCTCTGCTTGTTTTTTAACCAGAGCACTGCTCAGCTCTGGCTTATGGTGGTACGAGGTACTGAACCTGAAACATTGGAGCATCAGGCATGAGAGTCTTTTTGTGTAACCATTATGCTATCTCCCGTCAAATACTTATTATGTGATCCTCCACAGGAATTATTATTTCTTCTTAGTTCATTTGCTATATAATTTGTAAAAAATTGACTAATTAGGGATTCCAGCAGTGGCACAGCAGGTTTAACGCTGGCAGCGCAGGTAAGGACCGGCGTAAGGACCTGGGTTCAAGCCCCCGGCTCCCCACCTGCAGGGAAGTCACTTTGCAGGCAGTGAAGCAGGTCTGCAAGTGCCTGTTTTTCCCCCACTGTCTTCCCCTCCTCTCTCCATTTCTCTCTGTCTTATGCAACAACAACGGCATCAATAACAACAACGGCATCAATAATGATAGTAACTACAACAGTAAAACAACAAGGGCAACAAAAGGGGAATAAATAAATAAGAAATTGACTAATTAAAAAAAGTGAATTTATATTGTCATCACTGTCCTAAAACACTGAAATCAGAATAAAAAGATATAACACAGTGGCAGGACCAAGTGGTAGCACACTCAGTAGAACACACACATCGCCATGCTTAAGTAGTCTAGTCCCTACCTGAGGGAAAAATAGGGAGCTTCAAGTGTGGTGGAGCAGTGCTGCAAGTCTCTCTCTCTCTCTCTCTCTCTCTCTCTTTCTCTCTGTCTCTTTATCTTTTGCATCTCCCTATTTCTCTCAGTTCCTATCAAAATTTTTTAAAAAAGAATAAATAAATGCAGTGGATTAGAGCACAGAATTACATGCCTGAGACAAAGAGGCCCCAGGTTCAATTACTAGCATTTCCATATGCCAGAACTATGATGTTATAGCCTCTCTTTCCCTATCTCCCACATAAATATAAATAACTAAACATGTTTTTTAATCTTAAATCAGCAGTTTTTTTTCTGAAGTTTTAAATTATTTTACCCAGTCCAAAGATTTGCAATGTCTCTTAAATGTATATAATGCTATGTAGGTATTTCAAAGTCTTTTAAAATATTTTTATTAGTCATTTGTCTTCACCAAGCCTTAATGATCTAGACTTAGAATTTGGGAAAGACAAGGAGAGAGTGATAGAGAGAAAGAGAGAGCAAGATACCAAATATTGTACTTAAACTTCTTCTAGTGTCATGAGGACAAGGTTCAAAGCTGGATCACAGGCCTAGTAAAGTAGATACACTATCTGGGTGGACTATTTTTCCCAGTTCCCATATGGAATTGTTTGCTTAATTTTCAACTAAATTCTCACTTATGGTTGAGCCTGGGATCTTTGGGACCTCAGAAATGAAAATTTGTTGCATTACTAATGGTTCTATCTCCCTGGTCTTAGCAAAGATTTGGTTTTGCAGTGCTAGAGTCTATGCATGTGCAATTCCACTGGTCCTGGGTAAAACTTCCATTTTTAAACCTTTAAATGGGAAAAGATAAGGAGACAGAGCAATATAGAAAGAAAGCAAGAGGTATCACCACTGCTCCACCATTTGTGGTTTCAAGGTTGAAACCCAGAGGAACTATCTATTGCCCTTCTGTAAAATTTATTTTTTAAAAAAGATCAATAAATACTATTAAAATCAATATGCTTTAGAGATTATTTTTAAAAATATTTAAAGTATAATCCATTGAATGTTATTCAATATTATCTTCTATACTTTTCACAGTAGTTGTATAGATTGCCATCCTTTTTTTCTAGGTAGAAAACCGAGTTTCAAAATTAAATTGCTGAGTAAATCCACAATAATTAGAAATGTAGGACTCCAATAAATATTTCTATGATTCCACAGTTCTTTTTACTATAGTGTATTCCCAGTCAAGAGGTTTGTGTCAGAATTAGCTTGCAGAGGCATGCATCTTTTCCTGTGGCATCCTAGGGAAGGCTTCTGGGTTTTCTAGTTCTACTAGGTGACCACAAGAGACTTTTAGGGAAGATTAAGAAGTTTTATGCTGTAGCTGGAAGGCATCTGGCTCTCTCATCTTTCTACCTTATTGATTTTCTTCAAGTCACTGTATCTTTGAGTGCCCTGGAAAAGCATTTTCCTACCATTGGTCACCACTGATTTTTTGATGCTCTGAAAGATACCAGATGAGGGAAAAATTTCTATCAATGTATTTTTATGCTTTTCTCTCCTAATGCATGCATGGAGAACCATGCTCTCAGAAAACCTTAACTGACCTAGTTTTGTATTTCTTAAATCATATTGTATTTCAACATAATCTTAAATGTAAAATGTAAATCAAATACATTTACTTCAATTTAAACTGCTTTTTAGGATTTTATATTTGTTGCATGTCTAAAGGTACCAACTATTTTCTTACACTAAGAAAGTAAAGAAAAAAAATTAATTTAATATACAATGTTTAACTTATATTTACTTAAAGTACGTTCTAATTAAGAGGGGAAAAATCCTGTTTGGTAAATTTAAAATGCAAAAACATAGCATTTGTGGTCCGGGAGGTGGCGCAATGGATAAAGCATTAGACTCTTAAGCATGAGGTCTTGAGGTCAATTCCCGGCAGCACATGTACCAATGTGTTGTCTGGTTCTTTCTCTTTCTCACCCTATATTTCAAATTAATAAGTAAAACATTTTCAAAAATATTAAAAAAACAAACAAAAAACAAAACATAGCATTTTACTCCTCTTTAATGCAATAAATATAGAAAGCACCCATTGAAATGCAGATTCCCTAGCAGTTTAACAATTTTCCTTTTCTTAGGAGCTTAGTTGGAATCTTCATTGATATACTTCAGAAGACAAATTTACATTTGAAGTTGAGTTGACTTGTTAATTTGTATGTTATTGATATTTAATGTTTTGGAAACATAAAATGTACTTCTAAGATATTAGCTTAAACTAAATAAATAAAGGCTGAATAGGTTTAGATAAGGACATTTTATTTCATGACTATAAACTGTTAAAACAATTTTTAAAACAAACCACGTAAAAGCTATAATCTAAAAGTTAAATCTAAAAGCTAAATTTTCTTCTACTTCTCTTATATTAGTACCCAAATGTGTATGTTTTAGATCTTTCACCCAAGGATCTTGAATCTTCAGTGCAATGTAGTCATCTTTATGAATCCATATCATAGCTGTTTTAACAACTGATCAAATCTGTTTAACAAGTCAGATGCAGGTGTGGCCAGGTAGTGGCACACCTGGTTAAGTGCTCACATTACAGTGTGCAAGGGTTTAAGCCACTGGTCCCTACCTTCAGAGGGAAAACTTCATATGTAGTGAAGCAGGTTTGTAGGTGTCTCTCTGTCTCTCTCCTTATCTACTCCTCCCTTCTCAATTTATCTGTCTCTATCCAATCATTAATAGGTATTTAAAAAAATCAGATGAAGGTTACCTAAATAACACATTAAAAGCCTTGTTACAAAATTTCAAATCACATGTAGAGGGTTATTGGAATGAATAACTCACTTTTGCATTAAGAATGGCATATTTCCTGATAGGCCACAACAGTATGATTATTAAAAACAGCTGTTGAATGATGAGAATATATAGCAATGGCAATGCACTAAGCTTTCATGCCTGAATCTCAGAGATTTCAGATTCAATCTCTGTAAGGCCAGCTTATGACCAGCAATGCTCTGGTCTCTTTCATTGAAATGTGTCTTTAAAAAATTAAGAAATGTTGATGGCAAGCATTGATAAATATTTCATTCTGTGGGAAAAGTCACTTCTACCAATGAAGACATAGTTTATCTTAAACTATAATGAGACACATTGTTTTATGCTACTTTAATATTAAATTAGTGATACACTAAAATACTTTCAAATACAGTACTGCAATCATTTTTAAAAATATTTTTGTTTATTTATGAGAAAGACAGGAGAGAGAGAAAGAATCAGACATCACTCTGGCACATGTGCTGCCAGGGATCCAACTCCGGACCTCATGCTTGAGAGTCCAAAGCTTTATCACTGCCCTACCTCCCGGACCACAACAGTGCTGCAAACATAAGACAACATATTGAAGAATATTTCAGCAGCAAATAAGTAGGAGAAATGCTATTATGTAGAAACTCACTGAGGTTTATTGTAGAAATAAACTAAGAAAAATGTTCTGAAGCTTAGCTATGGAAAGATTTAGGAGTTGTGAAAAGAAAGTTTTCTCTGGAAGTAAAGCAATTTATTTTATCATTTACCAAGTATAATTGAAGACCCAACATGTAGTAGATGCTTTGCTACTATTTATTTATTTACTTATTTATTTATTTTTATTTTATTTTTACATTTAGAAAAGCAGCAAATCCAAGGATTCTAAAGAAAGGCGACCAGTGGTGACTGAAAAGGACCTGAGGACTCAGTGCACTATGGTAGAGGTAAATGTCAGTTGGATGTGCAAACTTCTATAGTACCTTTGTGAAAGCAACTGTTGTCAATTATAGTCTTTCATAATAAATTGGTTTTCAAAAAAGGAAAACTTGAAAATCAAGCCTAGTTACATACAAAACATTACAATTTTAAATAAGTACTATTGTTTTGTTTTAATTTTAATCAAAGCACTGCTATTGTTTAATCATTTCTTACAGTTCAGTGGTATTTCACGATATTTCACCGTGTGTATATATCACAACTTTCTTAACCACTAATGTGTTATTGGAAACCTAAGATTTTATTTTATTTTTATTTTTTATTCCCTTTTGTAGCCCTTGTTATTTTATTGTTGTTATTAATGTCATTGTTGTTGGATAGGACAGAGAAATGGAGAGAGGAGGAGAGAAAGAGAGACACCTACAGACCTGCTTCACTGCTTATGAAGCGACTCAACTACAGGTGGAGAGCCAGGGGCTCGAACCAGGTTCATTACATCAGTCCTTGTGCTTTGCACCACCTGTGCTTAACCTGCTCTGCTACCAACTCCCGGAAAACATAAGGTTTAGGTTTAGGTTATTAGGAACTGTCCTGATCTAAACATAGAAGTACATAGATCTCTTTCGATGGGTGTTTTTGTTTACTTTGCACAGATGCTTAGGAAAGAAAGAGGGCCAGTCACAGTGTAGATTCATTTCTGATGTTCTGGGGTTTCTATAGATATTTTTTCACACGTTAATTTTCACTAATTTATATTCTCATCAGCAGTATAGAAAATTTCTTCCTTTTCCCCATCTGCACTAGCACTTGTTTATGTCCTTTTTGATGTATTACATTTTCACAGGTATAAGGCAGAATCTCATTATTATCTTTATTTGCATTTCTCTGATAAGTGATTTCGAGCATATTTTTTTTTATATTTCTGCTGGTCATTTTAGTATCTTCTTTGGTAAGGATTCTGTCTATATTATCTATTTTTAATTGGCTTCTTTGTGCTTTTTCAGCTGAGTTTTGTGAATTTTTTATATATTTTGATAATTAGTCCTTTGATGTATAGCATTTAAGGACATTGTGCCATTCTCTAGGGTATCTTTCTTTTTTGGTGATGGTTTCTTTTTCTGTGCACAACCTGATTTTTTTTTTGTTTTGTTTTTTCCTTTTTTATTTAAGAAAGGATTAATTAACAAAACCATAGGGTAGGAGGGGTAAAATTCCACACAATTCCCACCACCCAATCTCCATATCCCACCCCATCCCCTAATAGCTTTCCCATTCTCTATACCTCTGGGAGCATGGACCCAGGGTCCTTGTGGGTTTCAGAAGGTAGAAAGTCTGGCTTCTATAATTGCTTCCCCGCTGAACAAGGGCGTTGACTGGTCGATCCATACTCCCAGTCTGCCTCTCTCTTTCCCTAGTAGGGTGGGTCTCTGGAGAAGCGGAGCTCCAGGACACATTGGTGGGGTCTTTAGTCCAGGGAGGCTTGGCTGGCAACCTGATGGCATCTGGAACCTGGTGACTGAAAAGAGAGTTAACATACGAAGCCAAACAAATTGTTGAGCAATCATGGACCCAAAGGTTGGAATAGTGGAGAGGAAGTGTTAGGGGGGTACTCATTACAAACTCTAGTGTACTTCTGCTTTCTGGTATATATTTTGCAGTAGTTTACAGATATGCTCTCTCTCACAGAAAGTGGTGTATATCTAGGTTTTGGGACTTTGTTAGAAAGTGAACCACCTGAGATGGAATTAGAGTATACTATGAAAGGAAAGGTCTTACCCAAGCAATGAAGCTGAAGGGTTGTCATTCCACATGTGAAGTCTCTGGACACAGTCTGAAGTGAAGCATGTTGAGGTGGCAATCGTTGCATTGGTTAGGCTGTCATCGGCAGATGCAATATTATTTGATATGGATTGGGAGAGGCATATGGAAAAGTGGGCCCTATCCAAGGGTTCCAGGACTGGGGGAAGTAGAGGCTCTATAGTGGAGATGTGAGGTTCCTGCTGTCTTAGGGTTCAAAAAGACAATCAATACTTAATGTTATCATCACATTATTTGGTAATTGGGTTAACTTTGAAAAGTCCTTTTGTTAGGGTTTGTTGTACAATACCCAGTATCTTGTATATAGCTGTGCTATTGGTTGCTTCTGATCTACTTGGTCTAGGCTTTTGAGAGAGTCTGCATATCAATTACACAGCCTATATATTGAAAAGATTCAGTTTGTGTTTTGAAAAACTTCGAGACATACAATTAATTTTCCCCCTCTCGTATTAATTAACAAGTGATTTATATGACTACATTTTACTAGGAGTGTACATAAACACCATTCCCACCACCAAAAGACTGTGTCACATCCCAACCAACAACTCCCACCCCCCACTGTCCCAGGAAGCTTCATGTCTACCCCTCACCAAAGGGTTTTTACTTGGATGCCCTACTTACAATTTGGTCAGGTCCTGCTTTTAGTTTCCCTTTCAGATCTACTTACTCAACTTCTGTTGATGAGCAGGATCATCCCATACTCATCTTTATCTTTCTGACTTAGCTCACTTAACATAATTCATTCTAGCTCTGCCCAAGATGGGTGAGAGAAGGTGGATTCATTGTTCTTGATAGCTGCATAGTATTCCATTATGTATATATACCACAGCTTTCTCAGCTACTCATCTGTTGTTGGGCACCTGGGTTGCTGCCAGGTTATAGCTATTATGATTTGTGCTGCTATGAACATATTTAGGTCTTTGATCCATTTGGAGTTGATTTTTGTTTCTGGTGAGATAAAGTGGTTCAATTTCATTCTTCTGCATGTTACAACCCAGTTTTCCCAGCAACATTTATTGAAGAGAGCCTCCTTTTTCCATTTAATCCTTTGGGCCCTCTTATAAAAATTAGATGTCCATAGGTGTGGGGATTTATTTCTGGGCTTTCAATTCTGTTCCACTGGTCTGTGTGCCTATTTTTTTCCAGTACCATCCTGTTTTGATGATGATGGCTTTATAATATAGTTTAAGGTCTAGGAGTGTGATGCCTCCATTTCTGTTTCTTTTCCTTAAGATTGTTTTGGCAATTCTAGGTGTTTTCATGGTCCAGATAAATGATTGTAGTGTTTGTTCTATTAAAGAAGCTTGGTGAAACTTTGATGAGTATTGCATTAAATTTGTATATGGCTCTGGGGAGCATATTCATTTTCATGATATTTATTCTTCCAATCCATGAGCATGGGATATCTTTCCATTTCTTGGTATCAGTTTCTATTTCTTGAGTAACAACTCATAGTTTTCAGTATATAAGTCTTTAACTTCTTTGGTGATCTTTTTTCTGAGGTATTTTATTGATTTTGCTGTAACAGTGGTTGGTAGTGATTTCTGGATGTCTTCTTCTTCAGATTTATTGTTTTCATAAAGAAATGCCACTGATTTTTGTACATTGATTTTGTAGCCTGATACCTTTCTATATTGCCTAATAACTTCCAGTAGTTTTCTGCTGGATTCTTTATGTTTTTCTATGTATACTATCATATCATCTGCAAATAGTGAGAGCTTGACTTCTTCCTTCCAATCTGTATTACTTTGATTCCTTTCTCTTGCCTGATTGCTATGGCAAGAACTTCCAATACTATGTTGAAGAGTAACAGTGACAGTGGACAGCCCTGTCTAGTCCCCGATCTGAGGGGGAATGCTTTCAGCTTCTGTCCATTGAGTATGATGTTGGCTGTAGGTTTGCTATATATAGACTCCACTATCTTGAAGAATTTCCCATCTATTCCCATTTTTTGTAGAGTTTTGAGCATGAATGGGTGTTGGATTTTGTCAAAGGCTTTCTCTGTATCTATTGAGATAATCATGTGATTTTTTGGCTTTGCTTTTATTGATGTGGTGAATGACATTGATTGACTTACGGATGTTAAACCAGCATTGCATTCCTGGGATGAATCCCACTTGGTCATGATGAACAATCTTTTTGATATGTTGCTGTATCCAGTTGACCAAGATCTTGTTTAATATTTTGGCATCTATGTTCATCAGAGATATTGGTCTGTAGTTTTCCTTTTTTGTTCTGTCCCTATCAGCTTTTGGTATCAGGGTGATGTTGGCTTCATAGAAGGTGGAAGGGAATATTCCTGTTTCTTCAATCTTATGGAAAAGCTTAAGAAGTATGGGTACTAACTGTTTTCTGAAAGTTTTGTATAATTCATTTGTAAAGCCATCTGGTCCAGGACTTTTGTTGTTGGGGAGATTCTTAATAACGGTTTCAATTTCTTTGTCTGTGATTGGTGCATTTAGATTTTGTAGTTCTTCTTGGTTCAGTTTGGGAAGGGCATATGCTTCTAGCAATTGTTCCATTTCTTCCAGATTCTCTATCTTGGTGGCATATAGTTCTTTATAGAAGTTTCTTAGGATTCTATGGATTTCTGAGGTGTCAGTTGTGATATCTCCTCCATTGTTTACAATTCTATTAATTTGAGTCTTCTCTCTTTTTTGTTTGGTGAGTCTGGCTAGGGGGTTGTCAATTTTGTTTAATCTTTCAAAGAACCAACATTTGGCTTCATTGATCTTTTGTATGGTTCTTTTATTTTCTATGTTGTTTATTTCTGCTCTAACTTTAGTGATTTCTGTCCTTCTGGATGCTTAGGGTTCCTTTGTTCCTCTTCCTCTAAGTCCTTGAGGTGTGCAGTAAGTTTGTTCATTTGAGCTTCTTCATGGTGTTTTATATGTGATTGTATGGCTATAAGTTTCCCTCTCAGTACAGCTTTTGCGGTGTCCCAAATATTTTGATAGGTTGTGTCTTCATTTTCATTTGTTTCCAGGAACATTTGAATTTCCTGCTTGACTGAATCTCTGACCCAGTGGTTCTTAAGGAGTATGTTGTTTAGTTTCCAAATTCTGTGAGTTTTAATAATTGTCTGTTTGTTGTTAAATTTAGTTTTACTCCACTGTGGTCTGAGTAGATACTTGGGATGATTTCAATGTTCTTGAATTTATTGATGTTGTCTTTGTGGCCTAACATGTGGTCTATCCTTGAGTATGTGTTATGTAGATTTGAAAAGAAGGTGTATTCCCGTTTTGGGGGAGTGAAGGACTCTGAAAATGTCCAAGAGGTCTAGTCTGTCAATCTCTTCATTCAATTCTCTTCTATCTATGTTGGTTCTCTGCTTTGTTGATCTGTCTAAGTGTGAGAGTGGGGTATTGAAGTATCCCACTATTATTGTATTACTACTGATACATTTTTGAAATTCTTTCAGTAAGTGCTTGACTTATTTAGATGGTCCCCCATTGGGTGAATAGATGTTAATGATTGTTAAGTCTTCTTGGCTGATTGATCCTCTAATCATCACGTAATCCTTGCCTATCTTTATTACTTTATTTAATTTAAAATCTATCATGTCTGAGATGAGAATGGCTGTTCCTGCCCTTTTTTGAGGTCCATTAGCCTGTATGATAGTTTTCCATCCTCTCACTTTAAGTCTGTGTTTATCTTGTTGTGACAGATGGGATTCTTGCAAGCAGCATATGATTGGGTTATGTTTTCTGATCCATTCCCCCATACTGTGCCTTTTGATGGGTGAGTTTAAGCCATTGACATTTATTGATATTATGGATTTAATGTATTGTAGTGCCATTGTTCAAAAAAATTTTTTTTGTTTGCTCTGATATATTGCCAGTATTATAGTGATGTTCTTGTCTATAAGAGGTCTTTTAGAACCTCTTTCAGGGCCGGTTTGGTGATGGTTGCCTCCTTTAACTGTTGTTTGTCTAAGAAGGTTTTGATCCCTCCATCTAGATTGAATGAAAGTCTAGCAGGATATATTGTCCTTGGTTGAAAGCCTTTTTCATTCAGGGCTTGATAGATATCTTGACATTCTCTTCTACATTTTAGATTTTGAGTGGAGAAGTCTGCAGATAATCTTATGGGTGTTCCCCTGTATGTGACTTTTTGTTTCTCTCTTGCAGCCTTTAGGATCCTTTCTTTATCCTTACTGCTTCTCATTGTGACTATGATGTGTCTTGGTGTCTTCAGGTCTGGGTTGATTCTGTTTGGTACTCTCTGGGCCTCTTGAATCTTGATGTCCTTTCTTTTATTCAGGTCTGGGAAGTTTTCTTGTATTATTTCCTCTAGAATGTTTGCTTCCTCTTCCTCTCTTTCTTCCTCTGGCAGGCCAATTATGCGAATGTTACTTTTTTTGAGATCATCCCATATGTCTCTGTTGTTGTTTTCAGTGTCTTTCAATCTCTTTTTTAGCTCTTTCACCTCTTTCTTCATTTTCTCTAACTCATCCTCTGTCTGACTAATTCAGTTTTCTGCTTCTGTTAGTCTGCTTTCTCTTGCTTCAGCTTCTTTCTTCATTACAGCTATTTCAGCCTCAGTTCTCTAATTGCCTCAAGATAATCAGTATTTTCCTTGGGGGTTTCAACTGTTGTTTCCCTAATACTGCCATTCCTTTCCTCCAGTGTTGTTTTCATTTCTGTGATTATAAGTTTATTATTGCTTGCATACTTTTCTTATCTTGGTTGCTACTGGCTGATTTGTAGTTTCTTCTGGGCTCTTGTCTTCATTCATTGGAGTAGCAGTTTTATTTGTTTTTGATCTACCCATTTTTTTGATTTATGTGTTTCTTTTTTATGCTCTGTTGTTCCTCAGCTGTTGTGTCTTGAGTACAAACAGCACTGTACTAAATACCTTTATGACAATTGCACTCACCAACCTCAGGAATTACAGTAGCAACTGAAGCTAGTATTGAAGCAGTTTAATCACTACCAGTTAGCCAAACAGTTTCTCCAGTCCGTGAAAAAATAGTAACCAAATCCCATTGAAGAAGAAAGAGAAAAGAAACAAGGGATAGCAAGAATAGTCAGTTATGCAAATCTACTATCCACTGTATATTCTAGGGGTATCAAGAGGGGAAAGGGAAGTAGAGCACAGATACACACATAGAGAGTCCACTCTGAGTCAGATTTCTTCCCCAAAATAATTCACAAATTCAGAAAGGCAAAGAAGAAGGAAGGAAGAAGTGTATGACAAGATAAAAAAAAGAAAAGAAAAAGAAAAAAAAAGAAAAAAGAGACAAGTGAGAGATAATGGAAAAGATAATAAAAAGAGCTGTAATTAAAGAGCAGTGAAAGGAAAGGTTTTTTTTATTACTTTATTTTTAATTTAATTTAATTTAATTTTTTTAGTTAGCTAGGAGGAGGAGGGAGGGTAGAGTCTGTAGAGGCTGTAGGAGTAAGGAGACAAGTTCCTCCCAGAATAGGTAAGATGCCCACTACCCTAGCAATGAAAGATACCCTAAGAGTTAATTCTGATCAACCTAAAGGGGGTGGAGATATATACCTTTATGTAATATTAATAATAAAATAGAGCAGGGTAAAAAAAAAAAAAAACCCTGTCCCTGATTACCTCAAACCTTGTGATCACAGGCATGTGATTGTTAAGAATGAGAGAAAAAAAAAAACCTCAGGGCTAGACAAAGATAGCTGAAATAGACAGTTATGCAAATCTACTATCCACTGTATATTCTAGGGGTGGCTAAAGGAGGAAGGGATGTTGAGCAGAGACACTCGCAGTGAGAGTCCACACTGAGTCAGTATTCTTCCCCAAAATAATTCCCAAATGTGTATCAGTGAATTCAAAAAAGCACACTGTTTGGTGGGGGCTGGGGCCTGAAGATTTGGAAGCTGTAGGATTAAGGAAGAAAGGATAACAAGAATGAAAAAAAGAAAAAAAAAAAGAAAGAGAGGGAGAAAAATGAAAAAGATAAGAAAAAGAACAGTCTTAAAAGAGCGGTGAAAGGAAAGAGTTTATTATTATTATTTATTTATTTTTAATTATTTAATTAGCTATGCGGGGTGAGGTGGGGGGGGTGGCTACTTAGAAAGAAAAAAGGCCAGAGGTTTCAGAAGGGTATAGACTTAGAATGAATGATACTCCCTAGTGGGATAGGAATTTGGTAAAGACAGAAGCTCAGCAGGGGAGCCTGCTAGGAGCTGGTCCCCTGAGACTGGTTATGGGGGGTCAAGGGGGAGGAAGTGTGCTTACTAATTAAAAGGTAAAAAAATATTTTCCCTTTTTTTCTACTCTATTTCTTAACCCCAAATTAAGTTATAGTCACCTCCTTGGTGTAACCGCTAGGACCCCTTATTGATTGGCCTACCAAAAGCAGAAATTCCTACCATTTCCAGAAGATGTGGTCAGAGCTGAAGCCACTAGCACCTTCTCAGTCCGCCATCTTCCAGGAATCCCCCGTACAACCTGTTTAATTTGATGCAGTCGTATTTTTTTTCTTTGTTGTTACACTTGATTCTTTAGAGGTGTATCTGAAGCAAATATCATGGAATGACCTACCAATTTTTTTCCCCTAGGGATAATTGGTTTCTGATTATTTTGCATTATCATTGTGCTATCTCACCAACTTGGTAAATATTATTTATTGAGACCTGAGCTATGGAGGGGATATAAGATTCATTTAAATATTAATTCTTGTTTACCCTTTGAGAATTCTAGGTCAACTATCAAGGCTTGCACCATTTATTAACAGCTAAGAAGATATTCAACTTTTTAAAAATTATATTTTGTACATTTATTTGATTCAACATTGACCTAAGTGAATAAAGAACAGTTAGTAATCAGTTACTTATATGCTATAAAATATTATTATATTAACTCTAGTCCATAGCAATTCTACTTTATTACAAAAATGGGATAAAATTTAAATCACAAGGATTAAATTAGTAAATCATTCTTAAAGATTAAATTTATTTTAGGGATGTGGTAGCTCACTTGGTAGAACACACGCATTACCATGCATAAGGACCCAAATTCAAATTCCCAGTCTCTAACTGCAGGAGAAAGCTTCATGGGTGGAGCTACTCTACTGCAGGTATCTCTCCTTTTCCCATCCCCTTCCCCCTCTTTACTTCTCTGTGTCTCTCATCCTCAATTTAAAAAGAAATGAAGAGTGGAAAATGGATGTCAGGAAAAGTAGAACCATCATGTAGGCACCTAGCAAGAATCTTGATTTAAAAGTAAATAAATAAATAATGAAATAAAACTTAGGTCTACAATATAAGGTTTCCAAAGTAAATGTTTAAATCCTATAAAGGATTAAAATGGCAATTCTGTTATTACTAATTATATTTTAATAGAAATGTGTCTGGGAGTCACAGTAGCGCAGCAACTTAAGTGCACATGGCGTGAAGCGCAAGGACCTGCTTAAAGATCCCTGTTCGAACATAGGTGTACACTTGTCTTTTTGTATGGGTGTTATGGAGTCCTTGGGGTAGATCCCCAGGAGAGGAATTGCTGGGTCATATGGAAGGTCCATGTCTAGCCTTGTGAGAGTTCTCCAGACTGCTCTCCAGAGAGGCTGGACCAATGTACATTCCCACCAGCAGTGCAAAAGGGTTCCTCTGTCCCCACAGCCTCTCTAGCATTTGTCCTTTATGATGTATGCCATTCTCACAGGAGTGAGGTAGTATCTCAATGTTGTCTTTATTTGCATTTCTCTGACAAGCAGCGACCTGGAGCAATTTTTCATATGTTTGTTAGCCTTTTGGATCTCCTCTGAAGTGAATGTTTTATTCATATCCTCTGCCCATTTTTGGATGGGGTCATTTGCTTTTTTGGTGCTAAGTTTGCTGAGCTCTCTTTATATTTTGGTGATTAGTCTCTTGTCTGATGTATGGTATGTGAAGATCTTCTCCCATTCTGTGAGGGATCTCTTTGTTTGTTAGTTTCTTTGCTTGTACAGAAGCTTTTCAATTTGATGAAGTCCCATTGGTTTGTTTTTGCTTTAGTCTTCCTTGCAGTTGGATTTGTTTCATCAAAGATGTCCTTAAGGTTTAGGTGGGAAAGTGTTCCACCAATGTTTTCTGCTAAGTATTTGATTGTTTCTGGTCTGACATCCATGTCCTTAATGCATTTGGAGTTTATTTTTGTTTCTGGTGAGATAAAGTGGTTCAATTTCATTCTTCTGCATGTTTCAACCCAGTTTTCTCAGCACCACTTATTGAAGAAGGCATCCTTCTTTCATTTAATACTTTGGGCCCCCTTATCAAAGATTAGATGTCCATAGGTGTGGGAATTTAGTTCTGGGCATTCAATTCTGTTCCACTGGTCTGTTTGCCTATTTTTGTTCCAGTACCATGCTGTTTTTATGATGATGGCTTTATAATATAGTTTGATATCTGGGAGTGTCATGCCTTCATTTCTGTTTCTTTTCCTCAAGATGGTTTTGGCAATTTTAGATGTTTTTGGCCCCCACCTTTTTATGCCTCTGGGAGTATGGACCCAGGATCATTATGGGGTACAGAAGATGCTTCCCCACTGAACATGGCCATTGACAGGTCGATCCATCATTCTAGCCTGTCTTTCTCTTTTACTAGCGGGGCTCTGGGGAAGCAGGTCTCCAGAACACATTGGTGGGGTTGTCTGTCCAAGGAAGTCTGCTCAGCATCATGGTAGCATCTGGAACCTGGTGGCTGAAAAGAGAGTTAACATATAAAGCCAAACAAGTTTTTGACTAATCATGAACCTAAAGGTTGGAATAGTGTAGATGAAGAGTTGGGGTGTTTCCATTTTGTAGATATCTAGTAGGCCTATTTTAGTTCTATTCCAAAGGACCTGTGACTATAACTAGTTTTTTTTCCCCTGAGCCTAAGATCTGATATTCAGGTGGATCCAAATTATTTTCTGAGGAGATGATGTCATGACTGAAAAAAGAACCAGAAAGCTGGATCAGGGAAGAGAGTAGCTCCCAAATATAGGAAAGGTATATAAATATTGTTGGGTGACTGTAAACCCCATAGATTTGATGTGATCTGGGGTTCATTTTCAGCTTAAGAGACTATGTGAACTCTGCATCCCTGAAATCTGAGCTCACATTCTGTGGTCATGAGTAGGAAAGTCCCAAACTGTCCGGATTTCAGGACCATCTTCATGTGGTGCAGCATAGAGTATACTGTCCATCCTCCCTTCAGAGGATGGAATATTCTCTACTGTTGTTGATCCACATTGAGGGCAAGGTCCTATGGGGGCCCAGAAAGTGGTCTACTGTGCTGTTCCTGATAGAGACGACTGGTAACATTGGGGAGAGGGATTTATTCGAGGTCTAGGCCCATCATGTCTCTTTGGAAATCTCAGGACTCCCTCAAACACATTTTAATGATATTTCAATTTTTCTTTTATAATTTCTAATATCTAGTTCAGATAAAAATAGATTAGGTACATAAAGTATAGTAAAAAAAACATTACTGCAGAGAATAAATATTAAAAAATTAAAGGGAGAATATCTTCCATGTGAAAAAAAATTCTATTTATCTAATTTTATAGTTTAAGAAGTTAGTAAGTATAGTAAACAGTGACAGAAAATGAATTCTGGGTATCAGTTTTTGTTTGTGTCCTGTGGACTACTCTGTGGTTTGTAAAGTGATGCCACCTCAAATAAAACAATAAAATATATATTTCATTTTGCTTAATGCTAGATAAATGAAATTAAAAATGTATTGAAATACCACTTCACACTAGTGGGAATGATCTACATTAAAAAATGATAACCAGTATTAAGGCAGTGGGGGAAAGAACTCTAATATATGGTTAATGGGAATGCAAACTGTACCTTTGAAAAACTGTAAAGAGAGTTCTTAGACTCTCTTAGACAAATGGAAATACCTTATGATTCAGCTATGCTATTCCATGGGATATATGTAAAAAGTATGACAGCACTACTTGAAATGAATTTATGCACACTCCCCATTTTCCATAGCTACACTACTCACAATAGATAAATATGGAGTCCACCTAAACACCTATTAAAAGAAGTCTTAATAAAGTTATGAGATAGGGATTCCATGAAATACTATTCTGCAATGCAAAAAGAGCATACTGTAAATGAATAAATAACATATAACTCAGGACCAAATGAATGGAACTGGAAATCATTTTGCTGAATGCAAGTAGTAAAGAGGGGGAAAGACAACTAACGATGGAATCATTCATACATATGTGGGATATAAATAACTAAATCAAAGTTGCCCAAGAAATAACGCACCTGTTTCATAGATATTATGAAAACTATGGTGGTCATAAGAGGTAAGGGGGAAGAGTATAGATGCTTTGGCAATGAATGCAGAGATTTGTACACACATGTGTGGGTGTGAAATTATGACCCTGTAGTAATACAATTTTATAAACCAGTGTTAAATTGCTATTAATTAATATTAATTACTGTTAAAAGTAAATAAAGTCGGAGTTCCTGGAAGATGGCGGACTGAGAAGCTGCTAGTGCTTGAGCTCTGATCACACCTTTTGGAAACGGTAGGATTTTCTGCCTTTAGTAGGCCAGTCAATAAGAGGTCCTAGCGGTGACACCAAGGAGATGACTATAACTTAATTTGGGGTTAAGAAATAGAGTAGAAAAAAAAGGGGGAAAATTTTTTTTCTGTTTAATTATAAAGCACACCTCCTCCCCCTCCCCCCCCCCCATAACCAGTCCCTGGGGACCAGCTCCTAGCAGGTTCCCTTGCTGAGCTTCTGTCTTTACCAAATTCCTGTCCACCAGGGAGTATCATTCATTCTAAGTCTATACCCTTCTGAAACCTCTGGCCTTTTTTTTCTTTCTAAGTAGCCAACCCCCCCACCAAACACCACATATCTAATTAAATAATTAAAAATAAATAAATAAATAAAATCTTTCCTTTCACCGACCTTTTATGACTGTTCTTTTTCTTATCTTTTTCTTATTTTTTTTCTCTCTTTATTTTCTTTTTTCTTTCTTCTTTTTCTCATTCTTGTCATCCTTTCTTCCTTAATCCTACAGCTTCCAAATCCACAGGCCCCAGCCCCCAAACCACCAAACAGTGTGCTTTTTTGAATTCACGGATACACATTTGGGAATTATTTTGGGAATTATATCATCAAAACAGGATGGTACTGGAAAAAAATAGGCGCACAGACCAGTGGAACAGAATTGAAAGCCCAGAAATAAATCCCCACACCTATGGACATCTAATCTTTGATAAGGGGGCCCAAAGGATTAAATGGAAAAAGGAGGCTCTCTTCAATAAATGGTGCTGGGAAAACTGGGTTGTAACATGCAGAAGAATGAAATTGAACCACTTTATCTCACCAGAAAAAAAAATCAACTCCAAATGGATCAAATACCTGGATTTCAGACCAGAAACAATCAAATACTTAGAGGAAAACATTGGTAAAACAGTTTCCCACCTACACCTCAAGGACATCTTTGATGAATCAAACCCAATTGCAAGGAAGACTAAAGCAGAAACAAACTAATGGGACTACATCAAATTGAAAAGCTTCTGTACATCCAAAGAAACTATTAAACCAACAGAGAGACCCCTCACAGAATGGGAGAAAATCTTCACATGCCATACATCAGATAAGAAACTAATAACCAAAATGTATAAATAGCTCAGCAAACTTAGCACCAAAAAAGCAAATGACCCCATCCAAAAATGGGCAGAGGATATGAACAAGACATTCACTCCAGAGGAGATCCAAAAGGCTAACAAACATATGAAAAACTGCTCTAGGTCACTGATAGTCAGAGAAATGCAAATTAAGACAACACTAAGATACCACCTCACACCTGTAAGAATGTCATACGTCAAAAAGGACAGCAGCAACAAATGCTGGAGAGGTTGTGGGAACAGAGGAACCCTTTTACACTGCTGGTAGGAATGTAAATTGGTGCAGCCTCTGTGGAGAGCAGTCTGGAAAACTCTCAGAAGGCTAGATATGGAACTTCCATATGATCCAGTAATTCCTCTCCTGGGGTTATAACCCAGGGACTCCATAATGCCCAACCAAAATATGTGTGTACATCTATATTCATAGCATCACAATTCATAATAGCTAAAACTTGGAAGTAACCCAGGTGCCCAAAAACAGATGAGTGGCTGAGAAAGCTGTGGTATATATACACAATGGAATACTATGCAGCTATCAAGAACAATGAACCCACCTTCTCTGACCCATCTTGGACAGAGCTAGAAGCAATTATGTTAAGTGAGCTAAGTCAGAAAGATAAAGATGAGTATGGGATGATCCTGCTCATCAACAGAAGTCGAGTAAGAAGATCTGACAGGCAAACTAAAAGCAGGACCTGACCAAATTGTAAGTAGGGTACCAAAGTTAAAACCCTGTGGTGAGGAGTACATATGCAGTTTCCTGGGACAGTGGGGGGTGGGAGTGAGTGGGAGGGATGGGTCACAGTCTTTTGGTGGTGGGAATGGTGTTTATGTACCCTCCTAGTAAAATGTAGTCTTATAAATCACTAATTAATATGAGAGGGGGAAAATTAATTGTATTTCTCAGAGTTTTTCAAAACACAAACTGAATCTTTTCAATATATAGGCTGTGTAATTGATATGCAGACTCTCTCAAAAGCCTAGACCAAGTAGATCAGAAGCAACCAATAGCACAGCTATATACAAGATACTGGGTACTGTACAGCAAACCCTAACAAAAGGACTTTTCAAAGTTAACCCAATTACCAAATAATGTGATAATAACATTAACTATCGATTGTCTTTTTGAACCCTAAGACAGCAGGAACCTCACATCTCCACTATAGAGCCTCTACTTCCCCCAGTCCTGGAACCCTTAGATAGGGCCCACTTTCCCGTATGCCTCTCCCAATCCATATCAAATAATATTGCATCTGCCAATCACAACCTAACCAACACAACTATTGCCACCTCAACATGCTTCACTTCAGACTGTGTCCAGAGACTTCACATGTGGAATGACAACCCTTCAGCTTCATTACTCGGGTGAGACCTTTCCTTTCATAATATATTCTAATTTCATCTCAGGTGGTTCACTTTCTAACAAAGTCCCAAAACCTAGATATACACCAGTTTCTGTGAGAAAGAGCATATGTTCACACGTATCCGTAATCTACTGCAAAATATATGCCTGAAAGCAGAAGTGCACTAGAGTTTGCAGTGAGTACCCCCCTAACACTTCCTCTCCACTATTCCAAGCTTTGGGTCCATGATTGCTCAACAATTTATTTGGCTTCGTATGTTAACTCTCTTTTCAGTCACCAGGTTCCAGATGTCATCAGGATGCTGGCCAGGCTTCCCTAGACTGAAGACCCCACCAATGTTTCCTGAAGCTCCGCTTCCCCAGAGACCCACCTTACTATGGAAAGAGAGAGGCAGACTGGGAGTATGGACTGACCAGTCAATGCCCATGTTCAGCGGGGAAGCAATTACAGAAGCCAGACCTTCTACCTTCTGCAACCCGCAATGACCCTGGGTCCATGCTCCCAGAGGGATAGAGAATGGGAAAGCTATCAGGGGAGAGGGTGGGAAATGGAGATTGGGTGGTGGGAATTGTATGGAATTGTACCCCTCCTACCCTATGGTTTTGTTAATTAATCCTTTATTAAATAAAAAAAAGTAAATAAAGTCAGAACATTGTAATTAGAACACGGAGGCACTCAACATATTTTTACCTGTATCTTTTAGACATTTTTTACTACAAAAATTAAAACATAAGAATTTAGAAATCCCTGTATGGTAAGAATTTTTTATATAAAATTTCGTAGCTTCCAGAGATTCTCAAACGGGTCTGAGACCCTCAAATAATTTACTAGTTTTATAGAGATTATATTTCGGGTGTGAATGTTTTATGATTGTGTCCAAACATGTTATGTGTGTTGGGATAATGTGAGATTGAACTGGGATATGCAAAGTAAAGTAGTTCCCCGAATATATTCCATAATAAGGGTCAAGCTTAGCTTTGAATGTTTTATTTGTTGAAGATACCCTTTAGAGGGCAAAAGGAATATGCTTCTTTCTTGTTAGACTGAATTTTACCTAGTGTTCCTTGTGGAACAAATGTTTCTCTTTGGGTTTTAGTTTTTCTGTTGAGGTCAAATGAGCTTTGACATGAAGCATAAGAGATAAAAAATGAACACTGAATAGATGCGACTTTATATGTGTTCTATTCTCACCCTGCATGACCATACTGAACCCCCACCTTGATATGCCAAGTACGTAATTTTGATGCTGTCAGAGGACTGTGGGGATGAATTTTACTTCCTGAGCTGTTTATTTGTTGCTGTTGCTCTTTTATATTTTATTTTTATCCTTTATAAGAGCTATGATTTTCCTTATCTTTCACATTTTTTTTCCTCATAATGTTCTTTTGATTTGTGGCAATATAAGGACTGATGTATTTATGTATTTATGATGTATTTATATACCTGATTATTTTAATATTCCCATTAAATGTTTCAATATGTTTTTCATTGAAATAGAGGAAAATTATGATAGCACTAGGAACTAGATAATTCTAGCTTCCTTTACTAATTCATTCCCTTGATACTTGAATGTGCAGGAAGACATTGGAAAGAAGAGAAATAATTTTGCCCTTTGGAAGTAGTTAGCTTAAAGAATTCCCCCCTCACTTTAATTTGGGGAGTTGAAGATTTATAACACACTTGTTTACACACAGTTACAACATCTCATCTCTCACAATAGGTGTCTGCAAGATAATCTCTTCCTCAATCTAGGTCATTATCATCATCATGTAGCAGAACCCCAGAGCCTTTCCATCCCATCTCTTTCTATCCTTCTTCAAAGGCCTTTGCTTTGGTGAAATATATCACTCCTAGTCCACGTTTCACCTTATGTTTTTCCCTTACTGTTTTTATTTTACCTGTGAATGAGATAACCTGGTATTCATCATTCTCTTTCTGACTCATATCATGGCACTGATACCTTTGAGTCCCATGCAAGGCATCCAAGATAATGGATGTCAAAGGAGAAGACTTTATCATTTAAAAAAATATTTATTTAGTTATGTATTGTTGATAGAAGTAGAGAGATATTGAGAGGGGAGTGGGAGGTAGAGAGGGAGAGAGAGAGAGAGACATCTGCAGCTCTACTTCACCACTCATGGAGCTTTCTCCCTGCAGGTGAAGACCAGGGACTTAAACCTGAGTCCATATGCATTGCAGTATGTGCACTTAACTAGGTGCTCTACCACCTGGCCCTGACTTCATCATTATTAACAGCTTTATAATATAGACAGATAGATATAGATATGAGATATAAATATATAGCTATATCTTTCTTAATCACTCATCTGTCCCCCTCCGTAGAGAGAGAGAGACTAACAGGACAGATGCACCTCTCAGGTCAAGTGCTACCAGGCTCCACCACATCCCCACAACCTCCCTACAAGCAGGTCTGCAGGTGTCTTATCTTTCTCTCCCCATCTCTGTCTTCCCTCCTCTCTCCATTTCTCTCTTTCCTATCCAACAATGACATCAGTAACAACAAAAATAACTACAACAATAAAAAAAAACAAGAGATACAAAAGGAAATAAATAAATAAATATAATAAAGAAAGTAGAATGTCATCATTTGTCATCATTATTAGCAATTTCCTAAGGAAACAAGCCAAAAAAACAAACCTTGAACCCAGTGATATCCCTATATCTCTACTATAGTGGTAGTTGACTAATCATCAATATTATTATTAAAAATGTTCAAATTTGATGTTGATGGTACTTTTTTTTTTCATTTAATGGGGGGCATTAATGGTTTACAATACAGTTGTTGACACGTTGGGTATAATTTGTCATCTCTCTATGATAGGAGTCTGTGAAATATCCTCAACCCAGGGGCTTGAACCCAGGTCCTTGTGCACTGCAATGTATGAACTTAACCAGGTGCACAACCACCAGGGAACCAGCCTTAACTAAGACTTGGAGAAGCTTGATGTTGCTTTATCATTAAGTGTTTAGGGATTTCCTACTTCTCAGACATGCTAATGTGGTCATTAGACTGAGACTATTTGTGACTGAATGGCTTCCAGAACCATGGAAAGGTAACTGATTGGGTAGTTTCAAAACTGGTACTTTTTAAAGGCTCACACTAAATGACTAGGGAAGTAGACAGTTAATCATGGTGTTTAGTTAATGTTGTTTAAGCTATACAAAAATAAACCAGTCTCATGATGGCAGAGCAGGACCACAAAGGGGTTGATTATTACTTGGAAAACTGAGAAATGTTATACATGTACAGACTACTGTATTTTACTGTGGACTGTAAACCATTAGTCCCCCCAATAATGAAAAATAAATAAGTAATTAAAAAAGTCTTTGCCTTTTGTGAATGAGAAATTTTGTTCTACGTTTTTTAGGAAAATAATTTTAATTAGGTTTTATATTATTGTATGAAATCTAAATTCATAAAATCACATCACATGATAGGAAATAAATATAATAACTTTTTCCTCAATTTTGTTTTAGTAATGATAATTACAAAAAAAGTAAATTAAAATTTCTACAAGATTTTGAGAAAAAAAAGTAGTGATCTTAGTATTCTATAATGCAGTGACCACTCCATAGTAATTATAAAAGAAATAGATTTAATGTTTAAAAGAATTTTTAAAAATCTTTATTGTATCCACTATGACTATGGCTGCAATAAAATATAACATAGTTAGAAACCAAGCACAAGGAAATTATGTTAAATGGATTAGAATTAATATTAGTTTCATTTGAATTAGATCAATTCAAACACAAATTTAGACTACTTTGAATAATTCTAGAAAATTCATTATTTAAACTTAATGTAAACATTAAATGATTAAATTAAGGCATCTAAGACTACATTAACAAAAAAAAGGAAATACTAATGTTTAAGGATAATGAAGTTTTCAGGGAAGAAATAGACTAGTAATTTTTTTTTAATTTCCTTATTGGGAATTAATGGTTTACATTTGACAGTAAATACAATAGTTTGTACATGCATAACATTTCTCAGTTTTCCACATAACAATACAACGCCCCTAGGTCCTCTGTCATCCTTCTTGGATCTGTATTCTCTACCCCCCACCCCACACACCGATCTCAGAGTCTTTTACTTTGGTTCAGTATGCCAATTCCCATTCAGGTTCAACTTGTGTTTTCTCTTCTGATCTTGTTTTTCAACTTCTTAAGCTAGTAATTTTTACTGAGACATAGGTATTTAGAACTTCAAATATTTATATCCTATTGCAAGAGTAAAATCTAAGCACTATGTATAAAATTATAAAATACATGTAAAAGTATAATATAAAAATTCAAATATCTGAGATGAAGGAAAAAATGATGAACTTGGTAGTGAAAAATATCAACATTAGTAAAAAGGTCCTCCTTTCCTCTCCCTTTTAGTGGACTCAGATAAAGGGACAATAAAATACCATGGCTTATTATTTGTAGCCATGGCTATCCTCTTGCTTTGTTATTGAAGTTCTATACAAGTAAGATCATCCTGCATTTATTTGTTTTCTTCTGGCTTATTTAATTTAAAGTGATTATGTTCATTTACATCCATGATGTAAAAAACAATGTCATATTTCCATAGAGCTAATTATTAATGATATTCCATTGTATATATACCATGACTTTTTATCCTCTCATCTGCCATTGTACAGTGATTATTTCTCTGAATTGGACATTACATACAGTACTGAGATGGACATAGGTATGCATATATCTCTTAAAATAAGTATATTATTTGTTTGTTTCTTTTTATTAACCAAAGCATTCCTTGCTCTGACTTACAGTGGTGCAAGAGATTGAACCTGGGATTTTGGACCCATTGGCATAAGTATACTTTTTTGCATAATCATGATTCTATCTCCCCTGGCCTCAAATATGTGTTCTTTTGTTTCTTAAATAGATACCTAAGAGAGGAATTTCTAGAGCATGTGGTTAGTCAGGTTTTTATATTTTAAAGAAAATCCACAATGTTTTCCATAGGGAGTGGGTCAGTATACATTATCACCAGCAGTGCAATAAAG